>NC_080541.1:88917949-89217949 GCF_028640845.1 Ahaetulla prasina | reverse complement strand
TACGGAGATAGTTCCTGGTTCAAATTGATATCAAGGGAGTTTGGTATAGAGGTTAAAGCACCAGAAACCAGGAGACTGTGAATTCTAGCTCCATCTTAGGTATGACAGCTGGCTGAGGGACTTTGGACCAGTCACTTTCTCTCCGCCCAACTCTCATCACAGGGTTGTTGTGTTAAAATATAGCAGTAGAAATGAGGATTATGAATTAATGTGCCAGTTATTTATCAATAAATCAGTTTATAGTTTATCAAAATAATAAAAGTAGGATGTAAATAAATAACATTCTCTAACGTGAACCTATTGTTCTGGTAAGTAAATACCAATATTCTAGAAGTTTAAGCAAATAAGCTCTTTGATGGTTCAAGTTATTAGCTTGTCCATTCTTATAAAGCTTTTGTGTTTTTTTCATTCAAAAAAAATTCTAAGAAAATACTAAACACTGGTAAATGACAGATTATGCCAGCATCTTGGCTAGCACTCTGTGAAGGTTATATTATATATGTCCTGCTTCCATGAGGCAGGATCCTATGCTGTGAAATCCAAGGGTCCCAATGGTTCCTTAGGACTAGAAGTAGATAAGAGATCTCTTGGAAAGTAATTTGGACAAACCTCAACACTGAGGTTTTGTTTCGTTTTCTGAAAGCATTCATGTATAATAGTGAATAGCCCTTCATATTTTTAAAGAGGAAAATGAGGGTTTTAGGAGTTTGAAATTATATCTTACAGAAACTGTTTTCTTTGGTTCTGCTTGAACAGCATATTTATCTGTGTCATATGCAGGGTTAATAAATTGCGCCATTTAACTCAGCTTTGGGATTAGAGAGAGTGTTGTGTCCTGCTGGCGGCCAGGAGAGCTGGCAGCAGAGTCGGACAGTGAGGAGGTTGGGGAAGAACTTGGGCCAGTCCTGGTGGCTGGGGAAAGCTCAGACGAGGGCTCTGTGTCAGAGGCAGAGAGGGAGATAGACAGCAGCAAGGCAGAGGAACAGCTGGAGTGTGTGCATGCACAGAGCTACCAAAAGACAAGAACAATTGAGAAAGCAGGGTCGACTCAGGAATAAAGCTGCACCTGGAGATAATTGGCCCCTCCCATAGGACATAAAAGAGGAGCGAACGGGACGTGGGCTTTTGCAGGAAACAATTAGTTCATTTGGTCGATTCAAGATTGGAAAGTTCTGTTTGTGACTCTGATCAAATCTGTGCCAAGTTGGGGCTTGCCCTGCGTTTGGAAATTGGTTCTCTGACATTGTTCCAAGTGAGATACAGTGGGTGTTGATAAACATTCCTCTGAAAGACTGTTTGCCAAAGCCTTGTTGACTGTGAATGACAGTAATTCAGAGTTGTTTAAATAAAAGAGGTTTGGCCGGAATTAAGACTTTGCTTCATGCTTTCTAAGGAAGCCTAGGTCAGAACAGAGGGAATGTTTTAACTCCCATCAGCAAGTGTCTCAGAAACATAACAGATTATGTAATGAAACCCTCCCCCAATTTGACTAGAATCCCTTTTGTCACCTGAATCCACCTATAAATATAGGTTGAAGGACAGAGTGACTGAAAAAGCCATTATATGACTCCTCTAGAGTCAGGTTCTATGTTCTATGGCTAGCAGTATGTCTCGCTTAAATTGGTAGGCTGAAGGAACAGACAAGCTCCCCTTTTCCCTCTTTACAGGAAGATTGTCCTGTAAACTCTGACAGCAGCAACTCCAAATGAGTAAAAGTATTCAGAGGGACATCTGATGCTTTAGATCTGAAAATATTCGTTGCACTCACCTGTAAAATTCAGAACATTATTTCTTGTACTCAGAAAAATGATGGAGTTGGGGTTAACTTAAATTTTGTAAGTCGCAGAGAGTCACCCATGTGTGAGTTGAAATTTGTTCAATAAGTAAGTAAGTAAATTGCTGCCCACTGCTGAATCATTTATTCACCTTGCCCTATATTGTCTGAAGCCTATGACCCGATATGTGATCCTGTTTTTTTTAATTGGAGATGAGAAGATAGATCTGTGGATTGTTCACTTGTAAAGATTGTGTTCTATTATTGAGTTGTAAGAACCAGTGAGATTTCTGTTTTTTTGAAGGTCTTTTTACTCTCCTGATTTTTCTTCAGTATACAATTTCACCATCTTGTATTATCTATTTTAGCTAAGATTAGCTCTAAAAATCCTGCAGATATTGCTGAATTGCAGATACCTTTAGTGGTTGGTGCTGACAAATTCTAGAAGCTGAGATTTAGCAAGATCTAGAGAGTAATGGGCTGCTTCCTTGTGATTTCTTTTAGTTTACACAGAAACAAGTAGTGATTGCCACAGTCTTCCAGCTGATTCTTACTAGCATTTCTCTCTCTATATATATATATTTATCAAAATGAATCTCGCAATAAAATAAATGGTGTCGTAAGGATAATATTTTGGCTATAGGCATTTGATCATTTCTATCCTTTTAGCTATATCTGACAGCAATTCAGGGGTATCAATATTTATGCTGGTCTGTTGCCATCTCATGATTCGCTTGGCTTCTAATGATTTCTTTAATTACTTTGCTGACATGGTTTAATGATCTTTATCTAGTAATGCCTTCCCACTTTAAAATTATTGGCCTTTTGTGACTGAGTTTAGTTCTTCAGCATTCTGCTTCCTGCATTTTATTAGCACCTAACTCTTTTTGACTTCAAAAAGCTGTGTAATTAAATGATTGTTGTATTACATTAAACTGCCGTGAGGTAAGACCAAATATCTTTTAGTGTATTGCTCAGTGAATGACAGGATTTTTTTCCTGTTCTATCCCCTTGAGAAGACAGCTATTTCTTTCATAAAAACAAAAATCTATTCAGCTAATTTTTCTAAAAAGATTAGCATACTGCAGTGCATGCATTTCTATGCTGAGATGCTTAAACTATCCAGTCCTACAGAATATACATCTCTAAGGTGATGAAAGTACTAATTGATGCTTGGGAATCTGATAATAAAAAAGACTCATCCTGAAGCTGAACTTTCTGAGGCCCAACTAGTCTGTTTTTGCTAAAGCTAAAAGCTATGTAGCTTTTATCTATTTATTATCTATTTAGTTAAACTTCTAGCCAACTTTTCTCCATAAAATCATATTTGGACTTAAATTGGATAATAAATGATTATATATATATGAGGGTGAGCTTAAGACATTCAAGAATGGATGATAGTGGCATGGATAGTGGTATAAATAGAATAAATTTGAATTTTGTGATAATCAAATCAAAAGATCTTTGTCATTCAGTAATCTCTAAGTTATAGTATGTTGTCAAAATATTTAAAATGAAGGGGTGGCCTTAAAAAAAATCCAAAATTATTATTTCTTAAGGTCAAATACTTATTATTGCTCAGTGAAATTCAAGGCTTCTGAACCTCAAAATGTTGACCATAATATCTACAGCAGCATGTTGGCAGGAGTTTTCTGGAAGTTGAAGTCCATACCTCTTAAAATTGCCAAGTCTGAAAAACAATGATCTAGATGCGGGAAAGGGTGGAATGGCTCCCCTTTAAATAGTATTTAATCCAGTTACTTCTATCCTTACCAGCATTAAACCACAGTGGTTCAGTGGTTAGAATGTAGTACTGCAGGCTACTTCTGCTAACTGCCGTCTGCCTGAAATTTGGCAGTTCAAATCTCACCAGGCTCAAGGTTGACTCAGCCTTCCATCCTTCTGAGGTTGGTAAAATGAGGACCCGGATTGTTGGGGGCAATATGCTGACTCTATAAACCACTTAGAGAGGGCTGTGAAGAACTGTAAAGTGCTTATACCTCTAGACTGTATAAATTTAAATGCTATTAACATGTAGTGCAAACTTTATAATTATGGATATTTTGCAACATGTACCAAAGTTGTAAAGCTGTTTGTATTTGGTGATATTACTGTTTATTGTATATTGTACTGTACATTTGGTGATATTACTATTTATTTACTGTGATATGTGCACTAAACCAATACTTAGCATAACTATGTGGCTTCTGTATGAATTATTTTATAATTAAGATGATGGTGTTTCAGGTTGCAGAATCTCTACTTTGCCTCATTCTCTTCTTCATGTCATGTATGTACTTCCCGAAAACCTTCATTGAACCCAAGGAAGATTTTTAGAACTGTCATCACTGCTAAAGGTGTTTTCTCATGGAATAGTAACAGGTGAAGAAAGTAAGGACTAATTCTCTCCTATCTGTACATTGCTGCTGCTCCAGAATAATGTAATAATTGCAGTTTTTAAAAGCTTCCACTGATACCAATTATGGATGAAAAAAGAGCAGAGCAAGGGAAAAAAAGATACAAGAAGAAAGTTGAAAACAGTCTAAGGTAGCAGATGTCTAACAGTAGCAAACACTACTGTGTTTTCCCAAAAATAAGACCCTGTCTTATATTTTTTGAACCCTGAAATAAGCGCTTGGCCTTATTTTTGGGGAGATCTTATTATTTGGGGTGTGTGGAGCAAGATGGGGCTCCTCTTGACATCTTACCTGATTTCCAGCTCTGAGTTTAATTATTTTCAGGGAGGGCTTATTATTAGGGGATGTCTTATTTTCGGGGAAACAGGGTATATATGACAACATGACATTTTCCTAAGCTGGAAGATATAAAAAAAACCAGCTGAGAACTTCCCTATTTTAATGATTTTATTAAAAGTTTGAACAGAACAATAAAAGGCAGTACAAATTTTAAAAAGGAAAAAATGCAAAGAAGCGAAAAGAAATAAATATAATACCCCCTGCTCTTCAAGACAGTGACTTCCCACCCTCTTCGTGACAAGTATAAACAATTCCATGGTCTCCTCTTAGCTAACAAATATAAAACTCTTCATTCCTTGGCTTATCCCATCCCTCACTCTAGTTATCAGCAAAAGGTCCAAACTGAGGTTTAGAATTTTAATATTAGTTAATATACATAAAACTCAACATTCCACATCTCAACGGTAGCAAAATCTCGTTTAAAATGCATAAGACAGTTCTAATATAAGCCAAGTAAAAGAAACCCAAAATTTAACATGATAACACAGGGAGACCATTTCTCTGTTAGAAAAGCCAATCTATAATAAATAGATTCTTCTTCGTTCTGTCATTTTCCCCACAGGACCCACTTTTTGAATCAACAAACATCATTTTGCACAATCAAATGCATCAACCCGATCAAACTGGATGTTTTTTTCATGTCTGCATAAATCATCTCTCACCATCTTTGCTTTGGTCTTCTGCGTGGACATTTGTCATCTTTGTTAAAATGATAGGTAGAGCAAGCAGGGGTGTGAAACCCTGCTTGTAGAACATGGCCTCACTATTGTAGACATCTCTGTGGCATGTAAAAGTGCTCAGCACTTTTGGTGATTGGCTGGTACTAAGTCCCACATAGCGTTGCTGGGTGGATCATCATTTTGTACACTTTTGATTTTAGGTGAATTGAGATATGCCTAGCACAGAGCATTCTTTTGATCTCCATCAACCACAACCCTTAATGCACTGTTTCATGAATGCCACTGTCTCTTTGCAGATGATATCTTAAGTAACAGAAAAGTTCATTTGCACTTCAATTTCACTGCTGGCCTGGTTGGTGAAGGAGCTTGGATTGATCTCTGCTCAGTTGTTTTGATATTAAGGCCCAAACCAAATTAGCTAAGAACTCCAATACATACGTTTTTTTCCCATTCCAGATGCCAACCATTTTAAAAAAAGCTCCCCACTCAAAGTAATAATTTATCCCATCTATGTATACATTCCATCTCTCCAGATTAAAATATAAGCACATTTGCATTTCAGAAATATATATAAATTGAGTCAAACATACATCTCCTAAAGA
This sequence comes from Ahaetulla prasina, assembly GCF_028640845.1. NCBI lineage: Eukaryota > Metazoa > Chordata > Lepidosauria > Squamata > Colubridae > Ahaetulla > Ahaetulla prasina. The sequence goes on along the minus strand of NC_080541.1, from coordinate 89,212,137 downwards.
ATACATCAGCACAAGTGAATACAAGCATGTTTTCACTAATGAATCTTTAGCAAGGTTTTTTTTTAATGTAACATCAATAATGCATTCAAACTGGAACAATTTTGCAGTAATAAAGCAGTGTTATAATCACATCTGATGTTGGTCTCATGGTGTCCTCTGCCAATTTCACAGTAGAGATGTGATCACTCTGTTTTGCTTTGGGAGTAAAACCAGTTAAAGAAAACTGTGTGCCTTTCCCAGGATAGAACTGAACAGATGGATGGGGAATATTATGTTTGGATGTGGGAGAGAATGGGATGATACACTGGCATTGGATCTGCCCACTTTTGGCACTATCATTGGCATGAACATTTCCCATGACACTATTTGGACTTCTCCTTGGAAAAAAAAAGGTTGCCTCTCATTTATGATGATACTGATAATAAATATGTTAACAGTATTCTTAATTAATCAACAGAGTATGAATGAGCCTGATGCAGTACATAATAGATGTTTTCTCCTTGCATTTCTGGCTGGATACAGATATGGTACAAATCAACTTGTAACAGTGAAAAAAAAAAACCATGTCTATTTAATTAACATAAAATGCATTTGATCTTAGCAAAGATAAAGCATGTAGACTTTTCTTATAAACATCAGTGCCAATAAATTATTGCATGTAAAACAGGAAAGGAAGGAAGGAAGGCCAATGTCTTGAGGATGTAAAGGAAGGTAAAGGGGATGGATGGATGGATGGATGGATGGATGATTGATTGAGCTAATCCAACTACAGTAAATGTAATTCTATAGCCCTGAAACAATGGGGTGGTTCAGAAACCAAGTTGATTTCTTGCATTGTCTAAACCTCAATGGCTAGATGACTCTAGCTTTTATATGTAGTTATGCAGATGCCTCCAGTTTTTATATTTTGAATTACAGAGACACAGAAGGAAAGAGCACTAACTTCCAAATAAATAAATGTTATTGACTTTATAAGTACATTCTGTTGAAAAATATAGGGTCTATAATTTCTTTCATTTGGGAATGGGCAACCTTTTGATAGACTTACTAGATCTTGGCTGCACACATTCTTAAAATCACCTGCAGAGATGCAGAAAAATAGTCTACTTTTTATGTCCACTTGAGGAAGAAAAAGCTGCAATGAGGGATACAATGACTCAAAGTGGATTTAGTTGTGTCAGATGTATGACCAAATCAAACTTTGTGTGTGGATTTTTCCTCCTGGTTTGGGGGATTGTGTTTTGCAACCTTTTTGTTTGTTTGTTTTTAATGTTACCATATATTAAAACACATACCACTCATTTTGTATATTTCAGTTCAAAATGGAGTGAAGTTGTGCTTCTGATTTTTTCATGATTGTAGTTAAGTTTCTGGAAATACTTTCAGGAATCTCAGAACAGCATTTCTGTTCCCATACATAGTAATTTTCTTACAGGTAACTGTAAATCTAAATTATCTAGCAAATACCCCAAGCATAAAGTGATGAAGTATATTTTAATCTACTCCTTTTTAATAAGGATATCAGTTATCATTTCCTTGATTTTTTAAGAAAAACCATACTGGTTTCCTTGCATGAAAGCTGGTTACCCATTTGCTTTGAGAAACTTCATGGAAATCGTGGCTTGGATCTGCTTTCCAGGTCAGATTCTTAGTGACTGGACAACACTAAGCACACTGAGTTACATATGATATGTTGTATTTATTATGCCGGATATATTAGAAAAAGTCAAGATGGCAGCACCAATAGTGTGAATGAAGCTCTGTCTGTGATTAACACATAAAAACACAACACTTCAGTTGTGTGCTGTGCCTCCATCTTGATTTTTGTAAAACATATCCTGTAGATACCCCAGAACCTATGGAAAATATCCAGAAGGGGAAAAAGAGTTAGTGTCAATTAAAATATGGAATCTGGTACATATAATAATGGCCCCATTGATTGGCACAACTCTTTAGTATTTCAGACAACATTGTTTGATTTATCTACCTATCTTTATTTGGAAATTAAAGTCAGAAGGTTCACTGGAGATGTACACAGGAATAAAAAGAATTCTGTTCAAAGCAGTCAGTAATGTCATGATTGTCAAAAGTACTCGCATCCTTTTATAGGAAAGCAAATGAAAATGTTACAAAGAATAAATACAATGCTTTAAACGCTTTGAATATTCTTTCTTTTAAGTACAAATACGACATGAAGTAAGAGCTTTAGTATTGTTTGTCCAATTAAAAACTCAAACTTTCAGCTTTAAACATAATCAGGCTGTAAAGAAGAGAAGCAGAATATGATGTAGGTTTGCAGTTGGTGAAGGTGGGAATATATTACTTTCAGTGTTCCAAATCTGATTCTAAAACTACTCACACAGAATTGTACCTCTTAGATGTCATAAATCAGAGCAAATGAGTTTAATGAACAAGTCTGCGGATGAGAAAATGCTTACATATTACAAAACAGGAATCAGATTTATTTAAAAGCAAGCTATAACTATATGCACATCATGGAAGCAAAATGGTTTTCTAGATCTTCAGTAACTGCTATTGGGCCATGGCAGCATAAATTAAATTTTGGATTACCATTCCTACTGGAGGCTTGCTCTGTTCCACTTACCCCTTTGGCAGAGTGTATGATTAATATTGATTCAGTTTTACAAGCAATTAAATTGGAAACCGTAAACAGCCTTTTTATTGGCTTTTTGTGAGATAAAAATAAACATCTGGAATTTTCCACTCTCCCTGTGACATATTAATAACATAACAGCCAAAAATAGAGAAAGATTTTGGAATTTATAGGAATCCCATTGCATTGATTAATGCAAATAAGATGGAGGGAGGGAGGGAGGGAGGGAGGGGAGAGAGAGAGAGAGAGAGAGAGAGAGGGAGAGAGAGAGAGAGAGAGATGATAAATATATATAGCTATATATTGACAAGCCAATCATATTTTATATTAACCAGTTGAGTTAAAACTACTTAACAGTTGGTATTATTAATATTATTAATAATAATACTTGGAAAATATGCCATCCTTACTATCAATAGGGGAAAATAGTGAATCAAGATACCCTACTGAAATAACATCAGAAGTCTGGATGAAAGTGATCACTATAAGTACCTTCAAGTTGACAACATCAAGCATATTGAAGTCAAGAAAAAGATTAGAAGTGAATGGACACTACGAGAGTGAGGATTTGAAAGTCTAAATTCAGTGGAGGAAATACCACCAAGGCAATTAACAATTGGGCAATTCCAGGCATCAGACATGCCCTTCATCCATGCAGCTATATTGACAGACTACTTATCTAGAAAAATACATGGAATGTTGCAAAGTACACCTGGCAGTTGAAGAAGAGAAAGGTTAATTGGTAAAATATCTGATGGACAGTGAAGAAGATGCACTGATGCTAGTACATCATGAAGGCTTACTAAGTACTGGAGAAACTGATGTATCAGAAAGGCCAAATAAAGAATAGGGAAAAAAATCATGGCAAGGCCATGCAATGGCTATGAGCAGGCAAGTTGAAGAAAGTGACAGAGGGGCTAATTCTGGTTGCACAAGGCCAAACCTTATAAACAAATGAATACAAAATCAGAGCTGAGAAGACAGCAACACAAGTCAAATGCTACCTCTGCAAAGAATCTGAAGAAACAGTGGATCATCTGTAAGATTCATAGACTGTCCACAAACAATAGCATGTATCAACAATTGTGCATTGGGATATCTGCAAGAAATGCCATTTTCCTGAAAGGAAGAATATGTAGGACCATAAAATAGATAAAGTAAAAGAATATGAAGAAGGTAAAGTGGTCTAGGACTTTAGAATTAAAACAAAAAATCACAATAAACAAAGACCTGCATTGACAAAATCACCATTAGTTAATTGTAAGAAGTAGCTTTATTTGGAATAGCATATAAACTGTATTAGTACATTTAATATCATCGAACAATATTTGCCTATATAGGAAGGACTTGATAGAGGGATAGAAGTTCCAAATCCAGTATAAACATCTGGCTAACCATACTAGTAACAACAATTATTAGGAAGAATAAAAGTCCAGCTAAAGAAGTGACAGCTGTCATTTATACATACTGAAAATGAACATATCTTTTCTTTTATGTACACTGAGAGCATATGCACCAAGACAAATTCCTTGTGTGTCCAATCACACTTGGCCAATAAAAATTCTATTCTATTCTATTCTGTAAAGCAGGGGTGTCAAACTCACAGCCCGCAGGCAGGATGCCTCACATGCTGGCCCCGCCCCGGCCAGTTTAGCAAAGGGGGGAAAAGTCCCGATATGTCACGTGATGCTGCCGTGATGCTGTGAGTTTGACACCCCTGCTGTATGTAATATACACATTTTTGTGTATATAGCAATAACAATAGAAATAACACTTAGATTTATATTTATATAATGTGTTACAGCAATCTCCAAGCAGTTTACAGAGTCGGCATATTATCCCCAATACTCTGGGTCCTCATGACCTCAGAAGAATGGAAGGTTGAGTCAACTTTGAGCCAGTCAGGATCAAATTCCTGGTAGTGGCAGAGTCAACCTGCAACATTGCATTCTAACTGAGTGGCACCATGGCTTATTCTAATAACAACAATATAATTTATTAAATGTGTATGCCACCTGACTCTCAATGACTATAATTATCACTATTTCTTCTCTAACCTAATTCTTATTTGTTCTGGTGAGATAAAGTGATTTGATTTCAAGTTTTAGAAATGTGAGGGGGTGTATTCATTAATTTTTGAGATGCCTTCCTGCTGTAAAAAAATACTTCCCAAATCTAAAGAACTTTTATTCTTAGAGCAGTTCACATAAAACTTCAATTTAAAATATAATAAAAGCAAACAGAATCTTATTAAAACCAATAAAATACCAGAGAGCAAATGATAACAAAAAGGATGTACAGGGGCAGTGAATGTAATACAGTTTCTATCTAGCGCTCTCCAAGGAACTGCAGCATAAAAGCATCATTTGATATTTGGGTAGAGAAAATTCCCATAACTTGATGCCAGATTTCATTAAACCTCTCCTCCGCCTGTCTTCAGTATTGTCATTATCCAATCTAAAAATATTGCCAGGGATCAGAATAGCGCATTGCCAAGGGAATTAGTGAATATTAATTCCAATGAAATTTCAATTTCGTAAGTATAACAGTGAAAAAGTGGACACATCCAAAACCAAATTCACATGTAATTAATGTTGGTAGGATTTGGATAAGCTGATCATCTGGAAAGGCACAGTGCCTTTTAAGTAGAAATGCCTACCTTTTAGTAGCATTTTCTTTTAAATTTATTACAAGCAATATACTATTCAATGTACCCTCAGATCCTGGACATAAACTGTTTCAACTCCTACCCTCAAAACGATGCTATAGAGCACTGCACACCAGAACAACTAGACACAAGAACAGTTTTTTTCCTGAATGCCATCACTCTGCTAAAGAAATAATTCTCTCAACACTGTCAAACTATTTACTAAATCTGCACTACTATTAATCTTCTCATCATTCCCATCCCCCATCTCCTTCCACTTATAACTGTATGACTGTAACCTTGTTGCTGGTATCCTTAAGATTTATATTGACTATCATTAAATGTTGTGCCTTATGATTCTTGATGAATGTAGCTTTTCTTTTATGTACACCAAGAGCGTATGCACCAAGACAAATTCCTTGTGTGTCCAATCACACTTGGCCAATAAAGAATTCTATTCTATTATATTCTAATTTTGGAGCTAGGGCAAGAGTCACCTGGCTCCTACAAAATTCTTCAAAATGGGATCCAAGCTACAACCTATGTGCACATAGTTGCATTAACAGTGTCACACAAAGAAAGACCTATTCATGCTCACATCCTCTTGTTCTCACCTCTTTTTTCTCCCTTAAGATTGCTGGGAGGCTAAAAAGACTTTAACCTTGTCTTAACCCCCATTCAGCCACTCTTATCCAAGATAATTGCTTCTATAATGGTCTTCACAGCTGGGAAACAATATCTGTTCCTCAACTCTCAGCTCAACAGTGAGGAAAACAGGCAGATTTCTGGCATGCCATAAGGAAAGCAGCAGAAGGCTTTTCTGTGGGTCCCAGCTGGTTCATAACTATTCTAGGTTGCAGGTGTGCTACTGAATGTATGTCAGATACAAAGTTCTGTAACTTTCTTTTAATAAAAAGTTTTTTTCATTTTTCATCAACATATTTTTTTATTTTTTATTTTTACATTTATATCCCGCCCTTCTCCGAAGACTCAGGGCGGCTTACAGTGTATAAGGCAATAGTCTCATTCTATTTGTATATTTACAAAGTCAACTTATTGCCCCCCCAACAATCTGGGTCCTCATTTTACCTACCTTATAAAGGATGGAAGGCTGAGTCAACCTTGGGCCGGGCTTGAACCTGCAGTAATTGCAGGCTACTGTGTTCTAATAACAGGCTCCTTACAGCCTGAGCTATTCCAGCCCTTATTTAAATGTACAGTCTCTTATCCATCATTCATCATTATTCATTCATCTTATCTTTTTACTTTCATTTGTTAATTGTTCGGGCCTGCTCTTTTACCATTTCCTCTCTTTTATTTTACCACAACCTTTCCTCTTCCTCTTCCCTTCTCTTCCTTCTTTCCTCATTCCTCCTTTCCTTCCCTTCTCTACTTCCTCTCCTCTTTCCCCTCTTCCTTCCTTTCTAACCCTCTCTCCTACTCTTCTTTCCCCTTCCTTCTTCCTCTCCTTTTCCCTCTCTTCTTTCCTTCTCTCTCCTTACCTCCCTACTCTCCTCCTTCCTTCTCTCTACTCTTCTCTCCTTTTGCACTCCCTTGTTGTTTCCATTTTCAATTCAATCTAAGATGGTATTCGAGCAGCCCCGATTTTCTATTTATATATATCTTCATTTCAAATTCTTTTTTGCTTTATAATTATATTTCTTCTATCATTCTTGTACATTATTAATCAATCTGTGTATCATCTGGGTTGTAACTTTTGAACTTGGACAGTTATTTGAGATATTTATTTATTTATAGTCAGCTTCAGAAATAGCTGTTCCTCCATAATTGAAAAGCAGTGGATGAAATTGCTGTGATTGTGACATGCCTGGGGTTTAGGGAACACCCTCATTTTTATATTTGTCATTAAGGATTTGTGAGGTGCAGGATGAATAGAAAATGTGAAGCAACAATTTCTCCCTGTTGAAAATCTTGGTGCTAATCAAGATATTATTACATATCCAGTTTAGTTTTTTTTGGAAAACCAGATTCGCCACATGCAACAGTGGTGGGATTCAGCCACTTCTCTCCGGATTGCACGAACCGGTAGTGGCGACTGCGAGGGGCTCCGCCCACCCGCCTGGACGTAATGCATCCAGGACATGCACTTGAATTCACATTTGCGAACCAGTAGGGAAGGCAAGTGAATCCCACCTCTGACATGCAAAATATGTAAATCATAAATACTTGCAGCAGTTTTCCTTCCTCTTTTGTGAACAACCATTGTGTAAAAGTATTTAGTTATATACCTTTAAGCATCACACGTCTAAGGAAGATATTTCCTCTTTCATATGCAATAGGTGTATAAATCACAGAATACAAATAGTGTGATATCGCTTCTGTTAACTGGACCATACCGGAGAGCAGAGCTTTCTGGTTAATACAATCACCTAGTTCATAACTGGCTTTTTATGAAGATGGAACAATATGCCTCTCAGTCTTCTTTGCTTTATCTAGCATCATGTTCATCTTCTGAAATGGCTATTAAGTCACCACCAATTGCTTCTAACAAATAAAAAGCAGGATGGTGATGAAGCATACCTGGTTGGCTGTTAACAACTTTCATACCCTTGCCTTATTAAGTGATCACCATTTGAAAGACTCTGCCCATCCCTGCACTGTATAACTGATTAGAAATTATACTGACTTTGCTTTTCACATTAATTTAGATTTATGAGCATGCCAACTTAAGGAATAGGACTCTCTCATCAAACTTGAGAAATATGAGTTCCTTTGCTCTTCCCTCCCCTCCAAAAAATAAGATGTTTTATTCATTGGCAAAATTCCCAGTTCAACAATATGATGGGAATGAATTATGTACATTTGCATGGCACTTTTGTAGGTTCCTAATTAAGAAATGGCACCATATCATCTGCAAAAATGCATTTTATTTAGTGACTGATGGGACAAATTCATTAACCCCTATAATTCTTATATTTAGCAGGATGGATGGATTTATGATTGCTGTTAATTTTTCTCCGTTGTGCTGGAAAACCTTTCACCTTACAATATTGATTAAGAGCAGAGAGTGCATAAATCATGGTAGCATTACAGGTACAGCTGCCAGTGTGACAATCTGAACAGTGCATGATTAAGTTTTGGGCTGGTTTATTTTAGCATTGTGGAATAGTAGATTCAGTCCACATATGTTCCATCCTCAAATTCAAGGAAACAAAGAAAGTTGTTCTATTAAATATCCTGTTTACTGGAACTTGTGGTTGAGGTGAGTGCAGATAGAATGTATGTAGCATAATACTAGAAGCGAACCTACTCTCTAATATCTTTACTGCTATCACATTACTGATGATATCACTGTTGTTGTTGTTGTTGTTGTTTTTACATTTATATCCCGCCCTTCTCCGAAGACTCAGGGCGGCTTACAGTGTATAAGGCAATAGTCTCATTCTATTTGTATATTTTTTACAAAGTCAACTTATTGCCCCCCCCAACAATCTGGGTCCTCATTTTACCTACCTTATAAAGGATGGAAGGCTGAGTCAACCTTGGGCCGGGCTTGAACCTGCAGTAATTGCAGGCTACTGTGTTCTAATAACAGGCTTCGTAACAGCCTGAGCTATTCCGGCCCCTGTAGTGCAACAACGTATAACCATGACAGTTAACCTATGGCAGGTGTGCCAGAGGTGGCACGCAGCACCCTCTCTGTGGGCACACAAGCCGTCGCCGCAGTTCAGGTCCACCACGCATGCACATGTCCCTCCCACTGGCCAGCTGGTCTTCGGGTCTCTGCTGTACATGTGTGAGGGCAAGGTGCATGGGGGGTGCATGTGCAAGAGTGGGGCACGGGTGAGGTGTGTGCATGCATGCGGGGTGGCATGCGCCTGTGGGGCCCCACATGGGCATTGCATTTTGGGGGTTCAGGTGTGCACACTTTGGGCACTCAGTCCGGAAAAGGTTAGCCATCACTGACATATAAAATAACAAAATACCTGACAATTTTTTAACTATGTATTCCTGATGTGAGTTGTGTCTCTGGACTGGCTTTCTACTCATAACCCAAACTCACAATATCTGTGAAGCATATCTCATTAAAATTAATCAATTTATTGCTTTTCTTGGATCAGAAGGGATCAGATTCCCTTTGTTTGTTTGTATGTATGTTTGTTTGTTTTAAATTTCACCACTTGCAACCCTTTTTCTTTTAAAGTCTCTACTACTTTATGACGCTCTACTACTATTTGCAGTTGATCTAATTTCTCTTATACTGCAGTTTAGTAGGAATTTTTTTGTGAAATAATGGGGCTTTAATAAGGCAGAGTCCCAGATCATAAGGAGAGTCAGAATGGATTTTCCCTTCTGACATTTAGTAAGGGCAAAGGTTAATGAACCATGCTGACCCTTTCTATTTTTTTTTTCAGATAATATTGCTCAGTATTGGAGTAGTAAAAATTTAAAAATGTAATAATAACTAATATGAAACTGCAAAAAAATACAGAAATAGAAAAAGGAAAAAGTGCAGAAAAGAATAAAGAATAATATACAAAGAAGAAAAGATAAATTAATAACAAAAATATATAAAGAAATAACTTTCCCCCTTGCCTCAACAAGTATATTTTTTTAAAAAAAACAACTTGTCACTTTCTCTTAATACAAAAAATAATCTCTTCATGTCCTCTTTGATCTACATACAAATCTACATACAATGTGATGCCGTCCTGGTCAGCAAAATTCCATAAAGTCCAGAAATAACGTCTATTTTAAACTTGATCAAATGAACCAACTTTATTTTCCTTCTCTTTTAACAACTTGGAGCTTTAATTCTCATGAAATAATATCCTAGAACTTGATTTCTTTTCTTTTTTCTCTAATCTTTCTCACCAAGTCTTTCAAAACTTTAATCAATCTCTTTTGTAAATCCAGTATAGAAGTTTTTCCAAGTCACTCTTCTGCTTTGTATTTGTATGTTCTTTTCATTATTAAGAATTATTAATTATTAAATATAATTATTTAATTATTAAGACATCATCTAGTTTCATTCAAAATATCATTTCAGTTCCTTCTAGTTTCCAGTCTTTAAAATCCCATTCTACCATGTTATTTTCTTTCTTTTCTTTTTTTTCAGAATTCAAAATACAACCCATTTCCCCCACAGAAGGATTCGATCGATTAATTTGAAAAACCCATTTCAAATTAGTTTAGACCCTTATTCTATTTATAACTATCCAAAACCAAATCCTAGTCACCCTTTTGCCATGTATTCCCCCAAATTGTCTAAGGATTGACAATTTGGGGGCATAAATGGCAAAACGCCACTAGAGTGTGTTTTTGTTGCATCTTAAATTTCTTCTATTAAGGATTGAACAAAACTCATTCACTAAATGCCATCAAACTTGCTGTTCTAAAGGTTTTTAATATTTAAAAAGCAGAAACAGTAATTAAAATTATTAATAAATGAAGCTCAGCTGAGCTTTATGTCCATACAGACTACGTTATAATTATGGATGTAGACAGAATTCCTCAATTCCCAGTTGCTTTATTTACCAGCTGACTACAAAAACCTCAGTTCATGAAGTTTTCTTGTGAAAGACCCGTATCTGCAATACTTGTGAACAATCTGAAATTTCTCTTTTTCTGGAGAAATGTTTTCCCTATCACATTGGAGCTGCAACTGTCAATTAGTCCTCTTTTTTTGGGTTTAACTTCTACTTTCTCTACTGTACATTTGAACAACTAGAAAAGTGGTTGACCAAATTTGCATATTCTAAAACTAAGTATTCTATTTGTTACCAAAACATCTGTTTGGCATTTCTCTCTATTTAGATCCATTAGCGATTTCAAAGGAGACAATATGCTAGAATTTTCTAGAATTTCCTAGATATTATCTAGAAAATAGCATGTGTGAAAAAGTAGTCATAAACCTGTTGAAATATGAAAATGGAAATAAAATTTTCAAAATTGCAGGTAGCTACATTTGCTAAAAATTCTGGGCATTAAAGTCCACATTTCATGTTGCCCAGGTTGGAAATGTTGCTCGTAAAATTCCTTTACCAAGAGGAAAACAGAAAAAGAAAATGGTTCTGCCCAGCATTATTCCAGTGATAGTTTTTCTCCTCAAAAGAATACATACATTCTATTTAAATGTTAAATTTCAGTTTGACTTTGCAATTCTGCAATTTCCAGTAATGAAAGCATTTTCTCTCTCAAAAAAGCAGAGGAATTTCCAAATGGAAAGAAGTCCAACGTAAATCTACATGACAAACCAACTAAGCCAAAGAGGAAAACACATATTTTGTGCTTATGAATGCAAGCTGTCATGGTACCCGATTGGTATTCCCCACCCCAACCCCAGAGAATTTTCTAAATCAAATGTAAGCAAATAATTCATTATTCAAGTCAAGCTCTCTGGCAGCTAAACCTCAGTAAACTATCCAAATGTTTATTAAGAATTTTATTATGAAGAAAAGGTCAAACATATAATTTGAGCTGATTTTCTGTTCACAAATTCTATTTGATGTATATGATCCTTCCTCCCCAAATTACCTGCAAATGAAGAAGAAATGGTAAAAACAAATCTACAAGAAAATAAATATTGCTCTCTATATTGATTGTAACATCTACTGTTTGCTAATAAATATGAAGAATGGCATGGGAAGTATGACCTTGCTACCATTCTAAGTCAATCTTGTATAGAGAGTACAGTGTAGCTAATGAAACGTAAGTCAAGTTACAAATGAGGTGGAGGGTCTATAAATAATTTAATTTAAAATAAATACAGCAGGTCCAATTTGAAATGGGGCTGTGATTCTGGAAGACAGTCTTGAAGGCTATCTGTTTTCACAAAGCTATATTTTCTTGCAGGGGACAGATATATACAACTGTGCCTGTGAAGAAGGGATTGGCACACACTTTATCTTCTGGTTGAAACAGTGGTTCTTAAGAGTAGCTGTATATTGAGAAAAAGGATTAGCTTCTCTCATGCTTGCATCCAAATTGTTGCCCACAAAGAATTCTGGTGATGATAGCGGGGATAGTGGAACATTCTAGCAAGAAGGTACAAGCAGGAATTGGTTCTTTTTAGTGTCTAGAAATGTAAGATCAGAGATGGTATACTTAGTAAAATTCCAAACTACAGAAGCTATGAAAACCCTTGGAAAGGAGGGAGTGGTGAAATCCAATTTTTTTTTGCTACCGGTTTTGTGGGTGTGGCTTGGTGAGCATGGTATGGCTTGGTGGGTGTAGCTTGCTGGGTGTGGCAGGGGAAGGATACTGCAAAATCTCCATTCCCACCTCACTCTGGGGCCAGCCAGAGGTGGTATTTTATGGTTCTCTGAGCAACTCAAAATTTCTGCTACCGGTTCTCCAGGATCTGTCAGAACCTGCTGGATTTCACCCCTGAAATGAGGTTTTTCTTCCTTGGGCTTATTTCTGTATTAGGAAAAATATACATGCAAGCATGTTTCTTAGATGTCACTTTGTGTGACTCCCTATCCCCCTCTTTGTCTTCCAGCAAGCTCAGAAAAAACCTTGGGGGAAATCACTACACCTCCCTGGATAAAAGCATACAAAGAGCTTACAAATCCAGTGGGTTGTGGCAGGACTTCACAGGGCTGTATATGTATTTAGTAATGCTGGGAAAGATTGAGGGCAGAAGAAGAGGACGACAGAGAACAAGGTGGCTGGATGGAGTCAATGAAGCAGTAGGCATGAGTTTAAATGGACTCCAGAGGATAGTAGAGGACAGGAAGGCCTGGAGGAACGTTGTCCATGGGGTCGCAATGGGTTGGATATGACTTCGCAACTAACAACAACAAAAAATCCTTCCCCTAATCTGGGCTACCAAGGACTGTCTTGAAAAGTTACTCCATTCAATTATTATTTTGTGAATCAGTTCAACATATTTTATTTCTAAATCACATCATGTTGGTCAAATTCTTATTTCTTTTTTTTTCTGAAGATAACCTACTAACAGGTGTAATCTTTGGATTAGAGTCAGGATCCTTAATTTTAGATGCCAGAAGACTACAAATTTGAACTACATTCTGTCTTTTGCACTTCCAAAGCAATTTACAGACTTCTTAGGTGGAAAAGAGAAGCTAATTCCAGGGGCACTATAAGGAGATAATAAGTAACCAGTTCCCACTGTTCAACAAATCCACATGCTATTCTTGAAGCTGCCTACTAGCTAGTTAATTGGCCATGAAGTGCAGCTGTGCCTATTTGCAAGGAGATGTTCCCCCAATAGGAATTTCAAGGTAAACACTATGCACTGCAGTCTAGAGAAAGCCAATCATGGCACACATACAGTACACACACACACAGAAATAAATTATTAAAGTTCTTTAAAAAGGAATATAAAAATAGAATTTAATACAAAATAATATATATTAAGAAAAAGAAAATAAAAAGTAATTGAATATGAAGAGAAAGCTAAAAGTTTAAGAAAAGAAAAAAGTAGCTTTCAATTTTTTTATAGCTGTTGTAAGTACTATTATACATTTACTTCTCGCTCTATGGTTACCAAGTAGCCTTATTTTTTTCCTATAATCTATTCTTAACATCAGAACCGTAAGTCATATACTGATGGTTTTTTACTGTTTCATGAAAAAAAATCTATAAGATGTTTCCAGTCATCAATAAAGATAGATATTAATAAAATCATTTAGACATCACAGCAAATTCGGTCATATTCACCAATCAGTTCTCCTTTGTGGGTCTTTCTGTGTACAATAATCTTGTGACAGTTATCATATACAAAAACAAAGTTCCATAATTTTGTCCATCAATCCCAAAACAAAAAACTTTTCCCAACTTTTTTACATGATCATCACATTTCCAGTATAAATTTGAAATGTACCAACAATAACTGATTTTAGTAAAAAAAAAAAAAAAAAAAGCTCTTTAGGATTATAGCACAATGTGAATTTCAGTCCTTTCAAGCACATATTTTCCTGTTCTGTATGGATATTATAAAAAATATTTTAGCCCATTTTATTGTCCATGCCTTCCCTTGTTCTTCTTTTGTTTCAAATGTAAATAAGAGTCTATGTATTTTTAGCAAATACGTTCATCATTTGGACATAATACTGTTTCAAACTGAAACTTACACCATAACCAAAACCATAAACTCTTTTGTCAACTTTAAATCTGTCTAATAATTGTAATAATAATAATAATAATAATAATAATAATAATAATAATAATAATAATAATAATAATAATAATAATAATAATAATGAGGAGGAGGAGGAGGAGGAGGAGGAGGAGGAGGAGGAGGAGGAGGAGGAGGAGGAGGAGAGAAAGATTAGCAATTACTGTATAAACCTCTGCCACCAGTTCTCTTTTTTTTTTTATTTTACTTTCTCCTTTACAAAAATCTATTATCTTGCAATAATTTAGCCAATGCTATTTGCTTTTGGTTTCTTGTTTGTAAAATGCTTCTTCTCTGAGATTTACAGAGTTGTTTTCAGGCACAAATTGGATTTGTATCTATTCCATATTTTCAATATGACCATTTTTAAAATCCTCATTAACATTGAATTTATCATACCATAAATATCCAATGCACCCAAATCTCAGGTCATGTCCTACTAACGCTAAAACCTTCTATTTCTCAGCAAATTTACTCTTTCATCCAAACAAAGAGCAAGCTGTAAAACACAATTTCAAATCAGGTAAACTCAAATTTCCTTTTTCTTCCTACATCATATAATATTTTATTTTGAATTATAGTGTTTTCTCCTGCCACATAAATTTAGGTACATCATGCCATTGTTTTAATCATGCATCAGCTGTCAAATCAGGTATTGTCTAAAACAAAAACATAATTCTAGGCAAGTTATTCATTTTTATCATGTAAATTGTCCCCAACAATGTCAATCGTAATTTCTCACATTTAATGTATCTTTTTAAATTTTAATTTCATTCCCCATCTTAAAATAGTTATTTTGAAATAAGATACAATTCATATTTATTATAGTGATGCTCAGACATTTAATAATAATAATAATAATAATAATAATAATAATAATAATAATAATAATAATAATAATAATAATAATAATAATAATAATAATAACAGAGTTGGAAGGGACCTTGGAGGTCTTCTAGTCCAACCCCCTGCCCAGGCAGGAAACCCTACTTTTGACTTTCTTTTTTTTCTTGAAACTTGTTTAATTAATCAATTCTGCTTGATCTTCTATTTTTACAATTTTTGTTAACACTTTCATTTTCTACTCATTAGTCTTAAAGCCTGCTAATGTACCAAATGTTTTTAATTTGTCTGCTAATATTTCAAATCCTCTTAAAGGATCTTTTAGAATCAACACTAAATCATCAGCAAAAGCCTTTAACTAACTAACTAACTCACTCTCTCTCTCTCTCTCTCTCTCTCTCTCTCTCTCTCTCTCTCTCTCTCTCTCTCTTTCTCTTTACTGCCACAGTCTTCTGTTCTTGTATATCTATTCAATATTTCAAGAACCAGAATAATCATATTGATCCTCAAGAATAAATTCTTGCAAAATTGTTTTCAATCTAATAGCTAAGAGTGTTGTGAACAACTTGTAATCATTATTCAATAATGCTGTTGGCCTATAATTTCTTGTTAAAGTCAAATCTTGTTCCTCTTTGGGTATTAATGCTATATTTGGCCTCTTTCCCACTTTTGGGCATCTTTCCTCCCTGTAGTATATTACAGTTCAGTATGTTCTGTAAAATTTGTAAAAGTTCATTCTCAAAACATTTATAATCCATCTGCTCCTGGCACCTTTCCTGGCTTAATATATTTTATAGTTTCAGAATCTTCCGTTATTGTTATAGGTCCATTCATAATTTTCCCTGTTCCTCTGTAATGCTTAGTAAATTTTGTTTCTTTAGATATTCATCTATTTTCTTTAGAAAGATGTTGTTTCTTTTATACAAACTGGAATAATGTAATTCTATGGTGGCATTGTTCATTAATACAGCATCTCCCTTTTCCAATTTCAACATCATTTTTCCCCCTTTTATACTTTCCCCTTTTATACTTCTCTATATACCAGTATATATAGCTACTTCCCTGGTTTATTTGCAAACTGAAAGGCTTTTTGTTTTGCTTCAGATGATTCATTTTTAGTTTTGTCTTTATTTATCTTCTCAGCTAGAAAGAAATTGGTTGTCTACACTTAATGCTAATAAATCCAGTCCTTTTGTAGGGATTGAGCTTTTCAGCAGTAAGGGAAGCCCAACCAGTTTCAGTAAGGCCATCACTCTGCTAAACAAATAATTCCCTCAACACTATCAAACTATTGATGAACGTATGAACGTACCTTGATGAACGTATCTTTTCTTTTATGTACACTGAGAGCATATGCACCAAGACAAATTCCTTGTGTGTCCAATCACACTTGGCCAATAAAATTCTATTCTATTCTATTTACTAAATCTGCACTACTATTAATCTTCTCATCGTTCCCATCACCAATCTCTTTCCACTTATGACTGTATGCCTATAACTTTGTTGCTGGTAATCCTTATGATTTATATTGATATTGATTGTTATCTTTTCTTTTATGTACACTGAGAGCATATGCACCAAGACAAATTCCTTGTGTGTCCAACCACACTTGGCCAATAAAATTCTATTCTATTCTATTCTAAAGTCTCTGAAGGATTTAGCTCAGTAGTGGGTTCCACTTTGCTCACGTGCAGCACTTCTGAGCATGTGCAGAGCTTCCATGATGACATCCGAGTGGGTGGGTGGCACTACTGGTTCACCCGTGGCACTACCGGTTCACCCGAACCGGTAAAAACCCACCACTGATTTAGCTCCTTACTAAAAGAAGAGTTCTCCCTGAATAAAGTCTTATCAACATTTACCATAATTTTCTGTTTAAAACTTGCTCTTTCCTTGTGTCCTATAGCTTGAAATGGCAAGGGATATTTTTTCTTTTAAAGGAGAATATTTGTAGCTCAGGCTTGAAATGAGGGCTCCTTGGTGCTCTCTGAGCTTGATTGTTTTCTTGCAGATGTTTCATTGCCCAAACTAGTTAACATCATAAATACATAGCTAAAGGTCTATGGAGATTCTTAGTCATCCAGGAAAACAAAGACCAGTAGCCTTTGAAAGAAGCACCTTTGGGACATCAGTGTACTGATGGTGTTACCTAGTTGGGTAATGAAATATCTGCAGGAAAACAACCAAATTTAGAGATCACCAAGGACCCCTCAAAACTTTTTTTTAAAATTAGCCATGGTTTAGTAATGCTAACCACAGGTCAAATTCCTTTGAGTTTTTAAAGCTCCATTATAAGAAATAAAGAGCAATTGTGCTGTGAATACTAGAATAAGAAGGTACAATACAGTAGGGGTAAAATCTACTTACTTTCCTTACCAGTTCGGAAGTGCGTGCGTGCGTATATCACATGTGTGTTCAGATACTCTGTGCATGTGCAAAACCTTCTGCGCATGACCAGAGGGTAAAAAACAGGTGTTCTGTCTCCGTCCTCACTTTGGAGTAACGAGCTGGCCTACAGCCAGTGAATACATGGCTCCTATCAGTCCTGGCCGAGAAAACGTAGCTGCCTGCCAAAAAGTTCAAACAGATTAAGACTTCAGCTCACTTTGACATGGTTCAGCTAATTTGCTTCCCGTGGAACTGACAGCAGTCCCAAAACTCTTTATATATCCTGTGGGGTGGGGCTCCATCCTTCCCTTTGATGACACCGCCTCTCTAATCTTCTGAAGCGCAGGTCAATCCAGGCTTGATTAGTATGATTATCAGCTGCGTCTGTAGGCGTAGCCTGAGGAAGGGAGGAATCAGGGGATGTTGGCCTCATTACGTCCTCCAACTGGCCTGGTTCTGGCTCCTGGAGCCGGGCCAAAGGAATCAGTGCTCCTGAGGTAAGCCTTACAGGCCCTTCCCCCTCACTCTCAGAGTCATTTTCGGGCATGGGGCCAGGTTTGGAGGATGGAGCCACAACAGCAGGTGGGCGGAGCCTTGTGCTGCTATCACTATCGGTTCTTGGAACCACCCGTCACGATCGCTACTGGATTGGCCGATCCGGTCTGAACCAGGAGCATTTCACCCCTGCAATACAGGATTTAATCTGGTTGGTAACCAGGACCAGAAGTTTAGTCTTTTGAGCTCTTGGACTTGTGCTGGAACCCATCCTCAAGAAACCTCTCTCTAACAGAGTCCGTCGCCTTCATTCATGAGGTAGAATACATTTGGAGTTGTAATCATTTTAAATGCTTCCTAAAGGTTTCTGCATCTGTTGCATTGGTCTATGTCCTCTAGTTTCTAAACAAGTAAAAACCACTAATTGTCTAGACTGGAATGTCTCTGTATTGCCAAACCTTTCTTTCTACTTTATTTTTCTCTCCACATTTCAATGGTATATTCTTGAAAAATTGTTGGGCATCCAAAGAACAAAGGGTAAAACCTACCTTAGCTGTATATTGCTGAAATAACAATAAACAGAAAATGAGGCCAGCTGACTATACAAGTGTTTCTTAACATAAAAGAAAATATGTCAAATGTTACCAAGATGGTGCCTTTATTTATATTAGTCCAATGCTTAAGAAATGTCTGCTGAGACCGTAAAATGCATTTCTCTTTTCCCAAAGTTCAGACTCAACATAAGTGATCATGCCATTGTTATATACCTTCCCTTTAAAATTGTATTTTAAACTCATGATGCATTTGAAAATGTAGGGAACAAAAATAATTGATATATTTGTCCCCAAGATATTATTTTGCTTTACATTATAAAATGTCCTTTAGTAAAAATAAAAGCTTCCTTCATGCCATGGTATGAGATCCTTGGTGCTCTCTGAGCTTGGCTGGGGTTTTTTGCAAACATTTTGTTATCCAATTAGGTAACATCTTCAATGCTAGAAGGGAGTGGGATTTGCTTTCTGCTTATAAATAGTAACTTGCCCTGTTAGAAAGGCTTTTTTTTCTCCTTTTTAGGACTGTTATTTATTGTTTTTTTTGTCTGATAGTCCCTTGATTAGAGTATTGTTTGTCTGGTGTCAATCCTGGCTTATCTGAGTGTTGATTGCTGGTGAAGAGGTGTTTTTGTTTCCTTTCTAGCTTTTTAATTGTCTCTTTTGAACGCTATGTAAATATAGTTTATTTCTATGTACCTTTTGATGGGTGATTGTCTGTGATTCCACAAATTCTCTAGCAATTTTGAATTTAAGTTTAACTAGGATGGTCACAGTTTCCCAATTAAAACTACAGTCAAGTCTCTCCATGTTGTGAAATTAAGGAGTTTTCTTCTGACTACTAATCTGGTATTCATGGATGTGCTTTGATAGTCATTTGCCTTTCTGTGGATGAGTTCTGTTTTTAGTTCTTGGGCTACTGGGTATTTTAAGATGTTTTGGAAGGCTTTACTTGGTTTGTGCAGTGTGGAAATGCCATATGCATTATTGTTTTATTAATCAATAAATCAAACTTTTATTACAATCACAGACCAGACGTAAAAATTAAAACATTAAAATAACTTAAAACAGAACAGAACAAGACATAAATGTTTATTACAGTTACTGATGAGATCATCACCAAGTCTATCCAGTTTTACAGAACATGTAAAACTCTAAAGCTCTGAGTGTTAATTGTCATCTCTGGAAATGAAAGAAACATTGACTAAAGTGTGCACACAATTCAACTAAGTACTATAAAAAAAATCTGCTATCATGTTTACCATTCTGACAAAATTTGGAGAACATTCCTATTTGAAAAACTCAGAAAGAGATATACCTATGCAGAATCTCTCTTTTTCTCCATCATCTTTATCTATCATCAAAATATACATAAATATACACAAACCAAATAATATCACACATTACAATATGCTTCATTATAATCTTGTGGCCTTCAATCTTGCAAGCATATGTAACATAAATGATTTTTTTGTAGAGATAAATGTTCATTTTAAGAAATGTTTTCCTTAAAAAAAAAATTAAGAACTTGCCTCTCTAATTTGTATATCAGTTTGAGTCCCTCTCCTCTAATGCAGTACTGAAATAGCTGAGTTGTAAAATGTTTAATTGTAGTATTTTTCTCCCCGTTTTTTTTTTCTTTGCCTTTAATTTGTTTAATTATGGAAGTAAATGTATAGTTACTGAAAGACTGTTTTTGTCAAGCCTTGTACAATAATTAGCATTGATTGTTCAAGTGCCTTTTAAAATAAATGAGTAGTGAAATAAAACTTTTTTAAACTTAAGTGATAATCTAGGGTTTTTTTTATCTGTCACTAACCATTTTTCCATTAATTTACATAATGCATTTCTAAGGAATTATGTTTCCATAAAACTTAAAACAATAAAAGATGTCCTAACTTCAGCTAAGAGTATTTCTTCCCATACTTCTTATGCCTACATCATTATTTTACTCAAGTGTATGCTATATGTGTCTGTGTGTATGTACATAATGTGTATGTATGTGTATATGTGTATATTTATGTGTATGTGTGTATATATATATACATACACACACACACACTGTATATTCGTCGTGAACAATCCCCAACAATCTGGGTCCTCATTTTACCTACCTTATAAAGGATGGAAGGCTGAGTCAACCTTGGGCCTTGTGGGACTCGAACCTGCAGTAATTGTAATTGCAGGCAGCTGTGTTAATAACAGACTACATTAGCCTGTTGAGCCAGAAGAGGCCCTGTTCTAAGTTCTAAGTTCATCCAAAAAATTATTATTATTTTTTCCTGATTCAAATAAACTCAAAATAAGGAAGAGCAATCCTGACTAAGCTGGAAAACTATTGAACTGTTGTTACCTAGGCCCAAATAGTTATTACCAGACACAATCAGTCCTAAACAAACATATCTTATTAGAACAGCTGAGAATTACTTCTTTCTCAGCTTAGTCCAAATTAAATCCAAAACGAAGTCCTTTGGCCTTATCACAAACCTTTGTCTTCTTTGGAACCCTACCAAAGGCTTTTCTTGGCAAGAACCCCATGAAGTTCAGAAACAGAGACGCTGACAAGAAATAATTGTAGCAACGTTGCTTTCCTACAAAGAACCCAAGAGCTGTTGCTGTTCTTTTAATCCTTATGGGAGGGGCCAATCATCTCCTGTCCTTACTCCTGAGTTGTCCTTTTTGCTTTAGCTGCTCTTGCCTTCTGACAGCTCTTCACATGTGTGCTCTAGGAACAGGTTCCTCCTGTTCCTCTGCCTCTCTGCTGTCCGCCTCTGGGGGCTCTGGAGTCGCACATTGCTCCCAGATGGCCCTGGCCCCATCTCTGCCTCAGATACAGAACCCTCATCTGGGCCTTCCCCTGACACCAGGACTGACCCATTGTCCTCCCCAGCCTCCTCACTATCTGACTCTGCTGCCAGCTCCACAGGCTGCTGGTGGACCATAACATGATCCCAATTCAGATATTACACTAACAGTGACTGTCATGTCTTATGTACAAAGTTTGTACTTCTGACTCTTGCAGAGGGAAAATGACAAAAGCAAAAACTTAGCAAGCACTAACAAAAAAAACCCTATTCCGTCTCATTGATAGACTTCTGAAGTCAGGAAATAAAAATGTTAGTGTACAGTCTAATGCAGAGCAGGCATTAGAGGAGGAAGACCTCCTATCCTTTTCCACTATCTTGGTAACTTTTATTGGAATCAATTATTTTATTTTCATAGTATTATATAGGTGCCTGAGGTTGATCATCTCTGCTTTATTAATTTTTCCCCAGGGGAGGTGGCCTGGAAAGAGAAAAGAATATTTGAAGGTAAAGCAAGGTTAAAAGCATGAATTAGTAAAAAGTGATTATGGAGGGCCATTTTTTAAAAGTAATATTTCCAATTGCATTTTTTGATATTTCCATTTTCCATACTTTAGGCGTGATTAAATTTTGCCATGTGTAAAAATATTCTTCTCAGGACTCTGAACCATAGACAAAGCAGTTAGTGTGTTTATTAAGAAACCAAATCACAAAGCATCAATAATGCTATTCATCATACCTCATGACTTTCATTGTGTCCCTATACTGAACTGAGAAACAGAGTTGTCCAGGAAGTTATCTACTCTATTTTTTCATGTTTTAAAGAAAGAAATTGAGGCTTCAAGGCCATTTAAAAAAAACAAAACAGTTCCTCAGGTCTCACCACTATATAACTGCATGATCTGAAATCAAGTGTACTCCAAAGCTCCATCCTAATAATTCATAGGAGAGGGATATTTTAAAATGAAAATAGCACATCAATTACTTTGTAGTTGTATCATCAAACTGACAGATGGAAGTCCAGTCTCTTCTTGAAACCTCCAAGGATGAAGCTCCCACAACTTCTGAAGGCAAGCTGTTCCACTGGTAAATTGTTCTCACTGTCAGAAAATTTCTTTTTAGTTCTAGATTGTTTCTCTCCTTGATTAGTTTCCATCCAATGCTTTTTACCTGGCCTTCTAATCCTTTGGTAAATAACTTGTTCCTCTCTTCTTTGGGGAAGCCCATCAAATATTGGAACACTACTATCATGTCACTCTGGTCCTTCTTTTCACTAGACTAGACATACCCTTCTATTCCTGCAACTATTATTCATACCTTTTAGCCCCCAGTCTCCTAATCATCTTTGTTGCTCTTCTCTGCACTCTTTCCAGAGTCTCAACATCTTTTTTATATTGTGGTGACTAGAACTGGATGCAATGTTCCAAGTGTGATGCATTGTAAAGCATTACTAACATTTCATGTAATATTGATTCTATCCCTCTGTTAATGCAGCCTAGGATTGCATTGGCTTTTTTGATGGCTGCAGCACACTGCTGGCTCATATTTAAATGATTGTCCACTAGGACTCTAAGATCCCTCTCACAGTTACTGCTATTGAGCCAGGTTCAACCTATTCTATACCTGTACATTTAATTTTTCTTGCCTGTAAAATTTTTTATTTTCTCACCATTGAATTTCATTGTGTTACATAGGGTCCAGTGTTCAAGTTTGTTGAAATCCTTCTGGACCTTGAGCCTATCTTCTGGTGTGTTGGCTCTTCCAGCCAGCTTGGTGTCACCTGCAAATTTGATAAGTTTCCCCTTGTTTTACCTGATCTAAAGCATTTTTGAAGATATTGAAGAGTATTGGGCCTAAGACAGAACTTTGGGGAACTCTACTGCTTACTTCCCTCCATATAGATGTAGTTCCATTAAGAATAACACATTGAGTACAGTTTGTCAGTCAGTTAAAAATTCATCTGATGGTGATGCTGTCTAGCCTACATTTTTCTAACTTACTAAGAAGTAGGTTTTGGACTACTTTGACTTACTGAAATCCTAGGATACTATGTCTACAGAATTTTGCTGGTCCACTAATTTAATCATTGTGTCAAAGAATAAAATAAGATTTGTTTGGCACAATTTGTTTTTGACAAATCCATGTTGATTCTGGTTATAACTTTGCTTGCTTCTAGGTGTATGCAGATCTGTTGCTTATCTTTTCCAGGATCTTCCCAGGTGTTGATGTCCAGCTGATTTGTCTATAGCTTCCCGGATACATGTTTCCCCTTTTTTGAAGATGGGAACCACATCAGCTCTTCTCAAGTCTTCTGGTGCACCCCAGTGTTCCAGGATTTTTGAATGATATGGTTCTGAGTTTACAGCTGCCAGCTCCTATACAACTCTGGGATGTAAATCATCTGTGGCTCAGTGGCTAAGACGCTGAGCTTGTCGATCAGAAAAGTCTCCTGCATGAGCAGGGGGTTGGATTAGATGACCTCCAAGGTCCCTTCCAACTCTGTTACTGGTATTGATTTAAAGAATTGCTGTTTAGGTATGCTTTGTGTTTTCACTAGGACAGTAGGCTCCTCCTTCAATTTATGCATGAAATAAACTATTGTAATTATGGCTATAATTCAGAGTAGCTACAGGATACTACAGGTAGATATTTAAGTGAAACATTAACAGTTGTAATCCAGAGCTCTTTGAAACACATTGAGTACTAAGATTTATTGGTGTGACTCTTCCAAAAACTGACTGTATTAATACATTCTACAATGTCAACTTATGCAAAGCTCACTGAATTGTGGCATCATTGTCCTTAACAAGAGAAGCGAACGCTTTATTCCTGAACGTTTGACTAGCTGGCAAAAGGCCTTGCTCAGTAGCTAAAAATAATTAAATCCCAACTCATGACTCCATGGAATAAAAAGTGTTAATAAGAAAGGAAGTCTTTTCTCCAGGCTTAGTGCTTGCTAACATCTCAGCTTTATTTCTTTTTTTCTCCTATAGGCATATTAAGTGTAGTCCAGCTACCCACCCTTCAATAAACAAAAGGAGTAGTAATCTGTCTGTCTTTTGAAAGTTTTAAAAGATTACCTTTTTTTCTTCCAGATCACAACACATTTTTGTTCTTTTAAACTTCATTTTTCAAAACAAATCTAAATCTTCTGAAAAATCAAAAGATATCTAAAGTATAAGATTTATTTGCACATGTTAATACAAAGATGTTTTCATTTGCTCTCTTCTTCTTTTACTGTGAATAAATATTGCTTTGAAGACTTTTGGTAGTGAAGCATAAACTTTATCCAGAGGTGGGATTCACTTACCTTCCCTATCGGTTCGCAAATGTGGGCGTTCGTTCATACGCACATCTGGGTGGGTAGGTGGGGCCTCCCACAGTAGCTGCTATTGGTTCTCCTGAACCGGAGAGAACCGGCTGAATCCCACCTCTGGCTTTATCTATTACCTTCATATTTTATTCAGACCACAAAATGAGAATCATTTGATGATGAAGTGCAGACAAAAATGCAGCACTGCGTACCTCTGACTTTACTTAGCCTCCAAAGGCATTTACCAGAGTAGATGGAACAAGCTACATTTTTAATTGAGTTGAATCTTGGGGAGATCTAACAATGCCATTTTCTTTCCTTCTTGATCAAGCTCATAATAAGCAAATGGATTACCACATAGCATAATTTTTTTCAAGTTTTACACACCGATAGTCCTCGTCTTACAGCAGTTCATTTACTGATTGCTCAATTGAACAGTTGTAAAATGGGGCAAAATTCACTTAGCAAATGTCTCCCTCAGCAACATAAATTTGGGGCTCAGTTATGGTTGTAAGTTGAGGACTACCTGTATTAAAGATAGATAACTCTGTCAGGAGGTGCATAGTCTAATTCTTACTTTCTGTTCAATGGCTGGCATGTACTGTCAAGCCCCCAAGTAACATGTCCCAAAAAATAAAGTCCAAGGCATCCATCTTCCATTTCAAATCCATTTATCAGGAACACATTAAATTGGCAAGGACTTGGTGTAATTCCGACTCTGAACCGGATCCGAAATTACACCCAATAAAAGCAAAAGTTTGAAACTTCCCCCCTGAGTCACAGTCTACAATCAACTCTCAATCTAAAGGCCCATGACTCCAAACTCCACCTTCGGCCAACTGCAGGCATCTTCTGTCTTCCCATGGGAAAGGAATGCCACCTAGACATAACATTCCCCCTTTTATCTTTCCACCCCCCTGTCAACAGTTAGAAAGTGGTGAGCCTGAAATATCTGTTAAATTCAGTTATTACAAACCTAAACGCTAACAGAAAGAGATTACAAAGGCTACAATAAAATATAGCTACACATATGTCATCTTCAGGGTTGACATCTGCATTAACTCAACACAATATAATCAGAGAATTCATAGAATTACAGAGTTACAAGGGACCACTACGATCATAAGGTCCAACACTGTGTAATTTGCAGGAAAACAAATGAAACTATTCTTTTTGTTTTAAAAAAAAAACTTAATTAAATTTGTACGAAAGATAAAGGAAAAAGAAATGAAAAATGAAAAAAAAATAGGGAAGGGGAAAATGAAGGGAATAATGAAAAAAGAAAAAAATGGGAAAGGACAACTTCCAACTTTTTTTGATACAGTTATAAATCTAAAATACATTAAGTTTTTGATTTAAAATCCAATAATGTGTTTCTATAATCATAAACAATTTTAATCATCAAATCCCAAAATTTATATAGCATTTCCAGTGAAAAGTCCTAAAGCGATTTTCATGCAGCAACAAAGCTAGACAAAGGCTTTTCTTTAACAAGGTAGTCAATTTTGATAACTCAGCCAATTAACTTCACTGTGCATTCTTCCATTGTGGGAATCTTTAAATCTTTCCATTTCTCGCTGCATTTGTCATATTGAAAATATAATCCCATGCTTTTCCCCCCAATGCTTATCAACAAATCTGAAAGAAAAAGGTCTAGTTTCAATTGTAGATTTGTTTTAATAATTCCCTGAATTATAATTTTATTAAGATTCTTAAGATGTGATTACCCAGCCCTTCTTATAAAATTCCAGAAATGCAGAGTTCACAGCTTTGCAGCGGGCATTTTCACTGTTGTACAGATCTTATTGTCAAGGAACTTTTCCTTGTACTTAAATGAATTCTAGGTAACTTCAACTTGTATTCAATATTCAAAGTATAATATTATCTCCCAAATTAGATTTTGACAAGATTTCCATCATGCTCTCTTTCTCCCTCCCCCCCGCCCCCGGTCTCTCTTGCACACACTTTCAGTAAAAAGCAAACACCCTTTTATTAGTGACTTCAAACTCATTTTTATTTTTTCGCTGAACCAGAGAAAAGTTATTGGAATTTCTTTTTATTAAATATAGGATAACATTATCTTTAGGTTTGCTATAAATGGTGATGAAAATTACAGACGCAAGAAACTCATATCTTCAACAATATAAAATATAAAATCTTACATTTTAAGGCTTAGTGTTTCAGCCCAAGGATGTTTGTTCAGAGTAAGTTTCATTGGTTTCTGCCTTCTTTCAAGCAAATACACTTAGGATTACAGTGAATATCAAAATATTAATGGATCAAGCAATAATCTAGAGAAATCATACAAAAATGACAACCCACTAATTGCTTACAAAAAAATAGATCGGCATGAATAATCCAGCAAAGTGCTTTTGAATATTAAAATACATGTTGTGATGTTGTAATAGAAACTCCTCTTTTTTTGTATTTGATTCAATATTGCGACACAAGTAGAAAAATGTGGAGATTGTGTTTTCGCACCGTAGTGACAACAACTGAGAACATAGTTGGGCGGTTTCATCCTTTCCTCCCAGAAATCCTCTGAGTTTTACACATTGTTGTCCATCTTGGCTACAACTGCTTGATAGTTTTATGGGTTTTCAAACCAAAGAAAGCTGCCATTCTTCCTGTTTCTTGTGGAAAGAAAAAAGTGAATTTGAAAAATCAATTTCATTAAAAATTAAAACTAGGAAAAAGTAACACTTCCCTGTAAGTAGTCACACACATTAAGTAGTCCACATAAAAGCAGATTAAAATAAGACTACAAGATTATAGCAATGAGAAGATCAGAAACGGTACCTCCAATATCAGTTTGCCATACTGAGGCACAGGACAAAGTTCCATGGTAGGCTTAAAACTAGAGATGGAAAAGAATTGTGGTTACCCAATATACGTGGTGGCTCAGGGGCTAGGATGTTGAGCTTGTTGATCGAAAGGTCGACAGCTCGGTGGTTCGAATCCTTAGTGCTGCCATGTAACTGGGTGAGCTCCCGTTACTTGTCCTAGCTTCTGCCAACCTAGCAGTTTCGAAAGCATGTAAAACTGCAAGTAGAAAAAATAGGGACCACCTTTGGTGGGAAGATAACAGCGTTCCGTGCACCTTTGGCATTGAGTCATGCCGGCCACATGACCACGGAGATGTCTTTGGACAGCGCTGGCTCTTCGGCTTTGAAACGGAGATGAACACCGCCCCTAGAGTCGGCAACGACTAGCACGTATGTGCGAGGGGAACCTTTACCTTTACCTAATATACAAAACACTTTATATACACAGAACTAGAAACAATTACTAGAAACAATGAAACAGAACAATCTGCATAAATAACATCCAGATTGTGTATCTTAGTATACTGATCCCTGTTACTGTGTGATTCAGATGAACTGTCAAGTGTGCCTCCATTCAAAACTCAAGAAATAAAACCCCCAACTCCATATTTGTAGAGAAAGGTACTTTTACTGAGTATGAACTGAATGCAATGAAAGAAAAGAAAAGTCTGAGGCAATAGGTGGGGAAATTACATATTGAAAGCAATCCCAAATTCCTCCCCTCCAAGGACCCAGGCTGAGTGTCCAATCCACAGCTCCCCAAGGTGTCATGTGGGGTACTTCTTCAGATGCCCCCCTCTATCTAGTATGCCAGAACGGTTGACCTTGACAGTTATCAGCTCCTTCCACAGCTGCTCTGATGCCTGTGAAAAGTTTCCTCTCTTTTTTTGAGAGGCTCATTTCCCCCCTCCCAAATACCAGCAAATCCTCCCCCCTCCTGTTACAATGGCAGCTGAAAGCAAGCAAGCATCATAGAGGCTGACATGAATATTGTTTCTCACAGGTAAACTTGGATAAATCTTGTTTCTCACAAATTTCTAATTTAACTGTATACATTTATATCTTTGGAAGCTTCTGCATAAGGATTCAGAGTCCCTCATTCACATTCATTTTCCAGAGGACTCAGACTACTTCTTTTTATAGTGCATTTCTCTGTCGACATCTTAGAGACTTCTGAATCTCAATCCAAAATTTCCTTCCTTGCCTCTCTTGCTGCCATTCTTCATTTTCTCTTTTACATTGTATTTTCAGCTCAATTAAACCTGGGTCCCAGTTATTAAGAATGTTGTACCCCCAAAAATAAAGGTGCTGATTCCTAATAAGCTGTGTATTGGCCAGCTGGATGTCTGCCTTGCCCAAGTTTGGTAGATTTTGGAGCAAATGGAACTTATCCATTCACTACAAATTTAATGACTTTTACAAACATATTCTTGAGGTTATTTCTGAGCATTTTTATACAGAAATACATTTCATCAATTTCAGTGAAACATACTTTCAAGAAAGTACATACTTTCAAGAAAGTACAGCACTGTAACCGTATTTAGTGGTATCAAAGGCATGTTTGTAGAAAGAGATGAGATGGTAGACATAGAATCATGATTCACACCTGATCTCTTTTATATGTGTGATTGTGTCACAAGCACATATAAAAAAGGAGTGTCTTATATTAAAAAAAATGCCAATTTGCCACTTGTCTGTCCTGCAGAAATCTATGCACCGGGGGTGAAATCCAACAGGTTCTGACAGGTTCTGGAAAACAAGTAGTGGAAATTTTGAGTAATTCGGAGAACTGGCAAATACCACCTCTGGCTGGCCCCAGAATGGGGTAGGAATGGAGATTTTGCAATATCCTTCCCCTGCCATACCCACCAAGCCACGCCCACCAAGCCATACCACGCCCACCAAGAACCGGTAGTAAAAAAAATTAGATTTCACCACTGCTATGCACCATAAATTGATGACACCATTTAAGCATGTTTCTTAAACATATTTCAGCATATCTTGTCCATTAGACAGAGTGTTTTGATAATCTAATATTGAAGTCTCATCTGAGCAAGGCACTATTTGAGCATATTTTTAAACATAACTTTCAGCATATCTTGTCCATTAGACAGAGTGTCTGGATAAATCCAAGAATCTAGTATTCAAGTCTCATCTGAACAAGGCGAGAATCATCAGTTAATTCATCTTAAATATTGCACCATATACAAGGGAAACACTTTTCTGCCTCTCTTACAATCAAGTTAGAAGGACAGATATTACACAAGGTCATTTACTTAATGCTTAATATCACATATCATAACATACATTACATTTTGTTCTGAGCTAAAAGGAAAATGTACATTATGTGAAAAAAATCTAACTGCGCTTCAATTGTTATGACCAGCTTTTGACTTTGATGTGTTCATCCTACTAAAAGCTTTTTCCCTAGGATGCATCAACAAGACATAGTAGAAAGCTATGTTAAGAAAACTGATCTTCGGATCTTGTACCAGCTAAAATCAATGAAGAATAAAACTAAAACAACTTGGCAAAGGGCCAGAAGCATCCATTAAAGTAGATAGAATATTTAGCATTATCAGGCCTAACAAACCTAAACAAACTATTTGTTTTTGTATTTTAGGCCTTTATTAATAAGTATTCATTTCCAGTGTTGTATTTTTACAACACTTCCATATAATATTTTGATATACTGTTCAAACAGTTCAACTAGTCCAATATGATTTTTCCAATAATGGTAAGTGTGATCTAAGGAAGGTGTGTGGATTGCAATGGGTAGGATAATGATGTAAAATGGTTAGAATCACATCATGTCTGGTAACTAGATTTTTTTATTTTTCCCCCTTGATAGAGCTTTCTCTCTCTTGGGGTTTGTATAACTGGGAAAAGAATCCGGAAGTTCAGTTTTGGAATTTCACTCATCATGTGCCAGTTTCCTCATGCTAGTAAAGAACTCTGAAAGACAATGGCTTCTGAGTTTTTTTTATGCAGAAGAGGTTTTTCTGGAACCTTGACTTTATTCCAAAACTGAACTTCTGGATTCTTTTCCCAGTTATACAAACCCCAAGAGTCCCACCCCCCTAACCCCTTTGCTGGTCACATGGTCCCACGTTCTCCCAGTTCATTTGAATATCTTCTCGCCATTCCTCCTGCAGATGTGAACACCATCCGACCTTGACCGCTTGAAGAATGTTACCATACCCCTCAACCCCCCTTCTTCCCCTCAGGGGAAAAATGTGGCAGCGTCTGGAACCCTAAAGTCTAGTATGGTTTCCAGGCCTGACACTCTGTATCAGTGGTAGGTTGCTCCCGGTTCAGTCCAGTTATTGCAAACGGTTCAGTCCAGTTATTGCAAACCGGAAGGAGGTTCCGCCCACCTACCCAGACGTCATCATGGACAACCTGTGCATGCACAGAAGCTTCTGCGCATGTGCAGAAGCGTAAGCATCTGTGCGCTTCCATTGCAAACCGGTAGTAAAGGTAAGAAATAAATAAATAAATAAAGAAGAATCCACCCCTGCTTTGTATGTATTTTAAGTATTTTAATAAACCTATATACCATGTTATGTACATGGGTGGTGGTCATGTTGATATGAAATTATGTCTTAATCTCATGAACATCATTCATTCATTCATTCATTATTTTTCTATAGCCACCCATCTCAGCCTTATCTGCTTTATTAGTGTAAAACATTTTTCAGGTCAATTCGGTATAAATCCCTTTTAGCGTTTAAAGTAAAGTAAAGTAAAATAAAGTAAAGTAAAGTAAAGTAAAGTAAAGTAAAGTAAAGTAAAGTAAAGTAAAGTAAAGTAAAGTAAAGTAAAGTATAAAAAAAAACACAAAACAACAATTCAAATCAAAAACAATTCAATTCAAATCAAAACAAAACAAAACAGAGCCTCCTCTACAGCATTTTACAGCCCTTGGGCCATATTTGGCCCTTTGGCTGTCTCTGTCAATTCCAATTTCTCATGTGGATCCTTGAGAAAATTAATTGCCCACCCCTGATCTACAGGATCACGAGAACAACACCTGCTTGCAGAGTTAGCACGAGGTTGCTATTCAAAGGAAAATCCATCTCGTTCAATTCCAAGCTGGGAGAGACATTGGAAACAACATGGAGGCTAATTGGAAAGCATGTTTATTGATGAACAGAACCACACACAAAGACAGTGTACAGTTCTGGGTCAGCTGAACAATCAGCTGAGTGAGAGGAAAAGTTCTTATATGGTTCTGAGGTTTGGGCTTTGTGTTTTTAAAGAGGGTGTTGGGCAATTCCCATTGTGGCTGATGGCTTACATCCTGTGCTGGATTTTGGGTGAAGATCTGCTTGCCTTAATTCTATCACTCTGCTTTAGTTAGCTGTCGAAA
Organism: Ahaetulla prasina; assembly: GCF_028640845.1. Classification (NCBI taxonomy): domain Eukaryota; kingdom Metazoa; phylum Chordata; class Lepidosauria; order Squamata; family Colubridae; genus Ahaetulla; species Ahaetulla prasina. The sequence goes on along the minus strand of NC_080541.1, from coordinate 89,180,179 downwards.
TTGGGTTTCAAAATATCTTGTCTTGAATGTACTTCTGCCAGCAGTATTTGCTTTGCTTATGAATGGAGCCATCTGGATGGCTTCCTTTTTCAATCAACTCGTTATTTCCTTAAGTGCCAGAATCTGCAATTAGTTAGTTTCTTGTTACAATGTTTTCTTTAACTTTCTGGCTGGAATGTGGAATGGGCTTCAGGCAGTTTTTTTTATTAATGTCTTGATCTTTTGGCTTTTCTGAGGTTTTTCCTTATGGCTAATATTATATTTGGTATAATGGGTGTGTGTGTGAGTGTTGATTTCTTCTTACATTACCCTGAGGCTGCCTCTATAGCAAGCCGAGCTTCACATCAGCCCTGAACCTTTCTCAGAGGCTGCAAAGAACAAAAATTTAAGTTGGTACTACTGGGCCCTGGAGCTAACAGAGGAGGAGGTCAAGTCCCTGAGTGGCTGAGTGTTTGGGTGGGAATGAAGTTCAAGGCCTGCAGGAAGCTGATAGGGCTACATACTAAAGCAAGCCTGAACAACCTTTGAGTGGGAGGGAAGCAGGCCCAAAGCCTGCAGGAAATTAACAGGATGGAGTGGCTGGACATATTTCTCATCTCTTCCCCCCCTCCCCAAAAAAAAGTTCTGTTCTTATGCCTTTACTTGATTTTTGAGAGACTTTATGGGTTTCTTTGGGGGGGAGAAAAAAATAAAATATGTATGTTTATACATATGTTTATGTATGTACTTAGAAGAAAAGCAGCTGTAGCAATTTGCTTTGTTGCAGAAAAACAGAGTGGGAGTGGGATAATATTCAACAAACCTTTTCTCTGGTGGCTGTACTTTCTACTCCCACCCCCAATTTAAGGATTAAATCCTTGGAGGTGGTTGAACTAAAACAGCAAAACATATGGGCGGGAAAATAACCACAGGCCTAGCACCGTTTATTTTCAGCAAACAAGCAAGCTAACAGTTTTTTATGACCTTTGATTAAATGTTTACATTTGGTCTCAAGATTACTATTAAAAGCAAAGAAGCAAGATTGTTGAAAATACAGCTGTTAATTCAAAGTATGGTTCATTGTTTGAAACGATCAGATGGATCAATATTTTCCATTCCGAGTGATAAAACTCAACTGTCAAAGTTCATATAAAGACAAAAGTTATGTGAGGCTTCCCCACACACTCCTATTTACTGGACCATTGATCTTAATGGACAAAACATAGGGGAGGGAGGGGGAAAAAAGAGGGAGAGGAAAAAAAGAATCACATTGCTATAAGATGCAGTGAAAAGCCAGAGGTGGTAATGGTAGTGCTGGTGGTAATGTTAAATGAACATTTTCCCTTCAGGCCTCTTCAGAATTTAAAAAAGCCCTGGATAGCCATGCACATTTCTTGGGAGGGAAATGGTCATTCTGTTGAAGAAAGTAAGAATTTATGTTTAAAGTGCAAGTAATAAAAACAGCATCTGCAACAATGCACAAGTCCAATGGAAATGCTACAGACAACACCTAGAAGCAAACAAAGTAATAACCAAAAGCCAACATGGGTTTGTCAAAAACAGATCATGCCAGACTAATCTTATCGCATTCTTTGACAAAATGACAAAATTAGTAGACCAGAGGAATGCTGTCGATATAATTTACTTGGACTTCAGTAAAGCATTTGATAAAGTAGACCATAACCTACTACTAGATAAAGTAGAAAAATGTGGGTTAGACAGCACCACCACCAGATGGATTCGTAACTGGCTGACCAACCGCACTCAACGTGTAGTCCTCAACGGAACTACATCCACATGGAGGGAAGTATGCAGTGGAGTACCCCAAGGCTCTGTTTTAGGCCCAGTACTCTTCAACATCTTCATCAATGACTTGGACGAGGGGATAGATGGGGAACTCATCAAATTTGCAGATGACACCAAGCTGGCAGGAATAGCCAACACTCCAGAAGATAGGCTCAAGTTACAGAAAGATCTTGACAGACTTGAACATTGGGCGCTATCTAACAAAATGAAATTCAACAGTGAAAAAGTAAGGTTCTACATTTAGGCCAAAAACAAAATGCACCAGTACCGTATATGTGGTACCTTGCTCAATAGTAGTACCTGTGAGAGGGATCTTGGAGTCCTAGTGGATAACCATTTAGATATGAGCCAGCAGTGTGCAGCAGCTGTTAAAAAGCCAACACAGTTCTGGGCTGCATAAACAGAGGATAGAATCAAGATCACGTGAAGTGTTAGTACCACTTTATAATGCCTTGGTAAGGCCACACTTGGAATATTGCATCCAGTTTTGGTCGCCACGATGTAAAAGATGTTGAGACTCTAGAAAGAGTGCAGAGAAGAGCAACAAAGATGATTAGGGACTGGAGGATAAAACATATGAAGAATGGTTGCAGCAACTGGGTATGTCTAGTTTAACAAAAAGAAGGACTAGGGGAGACATGATAGCTGTGTTCCAATATCTCAGGGGCTGCCACAAAGAAGAGGGAGTCGGGCTGTTCTCCAAAGCACCTGAGGGTAGAACAAGAAGCAATGGGTGGAAACTGATCAAAGAAAGAAGCAACTTAGAACTAAGGAGAAATTTCCTGACAGTTAGAACAACTAATAAGTGGAACGACTTGCCTTCAGAAGTTGTGAATGCTCCAACACTGGAAATTTTTAAGAAAATGTTGGATAACCATCTGACTGAGATGGTGTAGGGTTTCCTGCCTGGGCAGGGGGTTGGACTAGAAGGCCTCCAAGGTCCCTTCCAACTCTGATGTTATGTTATGTTATGTTAAGGAGCTTCAACCTTAGTAGACCTCACATCAGACCAGAGATAAATACTAAGTTCTTAAGGTAACATTTCCTAGATTCTCTCACCTGCTGGGCTAGACATCTGGAGTTTTACTTGTCACAGGAGGTAATGAGTATCTGCTTTGTGTTTAATTGCACCGGCTGAGAGATTTTAAAGCCCATACCAAGTGCAGAGGGTCAGTACAAACCAAATCCTGGCCACTTCAAAGACGAACATTGCATGACCTGAATATGAAAATCCATTTTGGGGGAGAGGGTTTTAGATGGTCTTTATAACAGTGATAGATTTTAAAATGTCACCATTTAATGTAAAGCACGCACTGTAAACACATTGCTTGGGAAAACACTCTTCATCATAATAGTTCCTGTCTTTTCTTTTTTTTTTCCTTTCCATTTTACTAAAAAAATAATTTCTACTTCCCTATTGGGTCTGTGTTCTTCACAATAGGAATCATTTCTACATTTATTTTCTGAATTGCTGTTCTGGAACCAATATAAAGATAAGAAGGGGCAACTGTGCAAGGACATACTCAACCACAAAAATGTATCAGCAATGAATCTGCAGGCTATTACCGAGAACTGCTTTCAAACAGATGACTGGGAAAAAAATGTGTTTTATTGTTTGGTGGTATTTCCAATCACTCACTCTATTGTAACTACATCTTAAACATGTTGTACACATCTGTTGACCCCAATTGTTGTCAGTCAGATCCAATCAATTTCAGTTTAATATTAAAGGCAGAGGAATAGAACTGGAGAGGGGAAAAAATAAAACCTACACTTGAAAGTGACAGTACCTTAGGTATTTTATGGTGCAGTAAATATTCATGCTGCATAAGAATAATAACATGTCTTCCTTTCTATAAATGATGCTTAGGAGATACTTATTTAGACATCATGCTCTATTTTTAATGTGTTTTTTTTCCCCTTAAAATCCTGAGGTCTAGAGATTTGTGCGCTTTTCCAAGGAAGAGTCCTTTAGAATTAAAAACACTTGAGCAAATGCTTAGCTGAAAAATAATATTTTTACTATTAGAAATGAACCAATCATTTCACATATACACATGTGCAAATCCATTCCTTGCACTGCAAAAAAAAAACCACTTTCATATAAATAAACTAATTTATGTAGTTATTCTTTTAACACAGAAACTTTCTGCGTTTGAGACGTTGGCTCCCTTGGAGATCACACAAACACTCTTTTACTGTTACTTTAAGCATCCATCCTGTCAAGGAAGGACCATAAGAAGCATTTCCACCTCCCTCCTGGAGTATCCGCAAAAGGAAAATTCTGCCATTATGAACAGACAAAACTTTACTACTTGAATTTTAAAAAATGACAATTACATAGTTTTGGATGGTGGAAGCATTCTGTATAACCACATGAACATTTATGAAATTGGAAATCTGATCTGATTAATAAAGGTGGTTTTAAAACACAAATATTTATATATAGGAAATACCTTACAGGGATTTGAAATACCTTAGATACCGTATATACTCGAGTATAAGCTGAGTTTTTCAGCACGTTTTTTGTGCTGAAAAACGTCCCCTCGGCTTATACTCGGGTCTATACGGCTTATACTCGAGTTTTTTTTTTTCTTCTTTTTTTCACATTTTACCGGACGGTGCGGGGAAGCCCTGCCGGTGCAGTGAGAGGGCGGGGCGGGGGAGCCGCCAGCCTTCTCAGCTGAGGGAGGGAGGGTTTCCCCAACCGGTAGGTGCCTCATTTCCCACCCTCGGCTTATACTCGAGTCCCCAGTTTACCCCAGTTTTTGGGGTAAAATTGGGGACCTCGGCTTATACTCGGATCGGCTTATATTTGAGTATATACGGTAGTTATTTTCCCACCAGGAAGAAAGTTTAAAAACTGTGCTCAGTGTGTATTCCTGAAAAAAGGGAGAAGGAATCTTATGGCAATAATAGAAGCAGTTAGAATGAAAATTGAAAAGGGATTGATGCAAACTGCCAGGAATTTGCTATGAGAAGAAAAAAAGTTAGATTGGGTGCTAAGGATCTGGTTTCACAGGACTGTAACTAGAAGCCAAAAGGGATAAATAAATTCTTCAAAATACGAAGGTAAAACTGAAGTAGACAAGTGATAAAAAATATTACTGGTAAGATAGCATGGACTCTGTAAGGAATTCTGAATTGGGGGCATCTAGAAAGTAGAGTATATGTCACAAAGTGTAGAAATGAAAGATGTGAAAACAGTTAGGAAAAGTTATAAAAAGTTGTGAGTAATGTCAGCGTTCCAGAAAACCACTCTTGCAGAAAAGACTCCGAAACCAACGTCTTTCAAAGTTCTTTTACTAGCATACAGTAGGTAAACTGGCACAGTTGGAGGAAAACCGAAACTTGGGATTCCGGTTCCTTCCTCAGTAATACAAACCCCAAAATCTCCACCCTCATGACCCCTCTGCCGGTCACATGCTCCAATCCTCAATTGGATTGAGATTACCTAGCAAAAAATTTGGACCTAAGTTTTTAGGTTCTTTCCCCATTGTAAAGGTAATTAACCCGGTTTTCCTCCAACTGTGCCAGTTTACCTATGCTAGTAAAATAACTTTGAAAGATGTTGGTTTCGGAGTCTTTTCTGCAGGAGGGGTTTTCTGGAACGCTGACATTAAACCGAAACTGGGGATTCCGGTTCCTCCCTCAGTAATACAAACCCCAAAATCTCCATCCTCATGACCCCTCTGCCGGTCATATGCTCCAATCCTCAACCATCCCATGTCGAAGCATCCCTCCAACCACTCCTTCTCCAGATGCGAACCCAGCCTGACCTTGACCGGCAGAAAATGTTATTATGTCTAATCATCCCTTGCACTACCTCCCTCCTCCCCTCCTTTCGCACAGAGGAGAATTGTGGCAGCACATGGAAGCCTTCAGCCTAGTATGGCTTCCAAAGCTGACAGAGTACAACACACGCACAAAAGAATAGGATAGATAAAGGAAAAGAACAGAAGTGTAGCCTCGAAAACACTGCAATACAATAGGTAGGAAAAGGAGTAAAAAGGAAAGATTAACCTAGAAAGGGACAACATGAAGAAAATAAAGTAATAACTAACCAATTATCAAAACACAGAAAGAACCTACTCATGAATAAGGAAGACATAAAAAAGGGGAAAATCATAGCAAGAAGAAGAGTAATTTGGGGACTGCATCAGATTGAGGAATATTAGTCAATGCAGATACAGATAAACTGTATCTTTTTTTTCCCCCCAAGCAGAGCTGGAGGCAGGAACCATGACTCAACTACCTTAATACAATATCAGATTAAGCTAAAATTGGAGGCAGTAATCTACCTCCTTTTAAAGGTAACAAGTTCAGTGGTATAAGCCATGGATTGATTGTGCAATACTGAACGCCGGGATAGCTCAGGCAATAGAGAAGCCTGTTATTAGAACACAAAGCCTGCAATTACTGCAGGTTCGAGCCCGGCCCAAGGTTGACTCAGCCTTCCACCCTTTATAAGGTAGGTAAAATGAGGACCCAGATTGTTGGGGGGGCAATAAGTTGACTTTGTAAAAAATATACAAATAGAATGAGACTATTGCCTTATACATTGTAAGCCGCCCTGAGTCTTCGGAGAAGGGCGGGGTATAAATGTAAACAAAACAAAAAACAAAAAACGCAGCAATGTGTTTTGAACTTGAACCAATATTCTCCAAAATTTGAAGCAATATTCTCAATAATGGCCATGCTGCTTGGGGAATTGAGAAGCTAAAGCTGGGGTGTCCAGGTAGAAGAAACATATTCAGTCCCAGCCTCATAGAAAGGGAACACATTTCATACACAAGGTTGAAATATATCTTTAAATTATCCACCCATATATCCTTTCAAGTTCAGAATTATTTAATCTCAGAGAGTGAATCTCTTATGTTGTTATCATTCCAACCTCCTGTTCAATATCACAGATAAGATAAAAATCTGGAATGTATCAATAGCACAGAAGTGTATAGTTTCGTGCCAGTTCATTTGTAATGGATGATTGTAGTAGTTTTAAGTGTTCGACTAGGACTGGAGAGATCCACATGCAAGTTGACCTTAAATCACAGCACCTTCCAGAACATCCCTGATTGACTACTATGCCTCTTTATATTTATGGCATTGCTTATAGCCGTGATGGCAAACTTATGGCATGTTTGCCAGAAGTGGCACATAGAACCCTCCCTGTGGACACATGCACCATTGCCAGTTGCTCTTCTGGTTTCAGGTGCAAACATGTGCACTGACCAGCTGGTCTTCGCAAGCACCAGGATGCCAGAAAATAGCCTGAAAACAGCCCAAAGAATGGCAAAAAAAAGCCAAAAAACTGGATGTTTTTTATGCTCTTTTCCAGGCCTTTTCCAGGCTGTTTTCAAGCCATTTTCCAGGCCATTTTAGGACAGTTTTTTTGGGCCAAAAACAGCCTGAAAAACAGCCTGAAAACAACCAAAAAAGAGGCATGTGTGCACCAGCCAGCTGGTTTTCGGGTTTCCGGTGCTCCGATGCATGCACAGACCAGCTTGCTGGCATGGATATGCTTGCCGGAAACCCAAAGACCAGCTGGCTGGGCACATGCATGCACACTGGCCAGCTGGTCTTTGGGTTTCCAGTGCTCTAGCGCGCACACATGCACGCATATGCACGCGTGTTCCAGTTTGGTCACTCAGTGCTGGAAAGGTTCGCCATCACTGGCTTATAGTGATTGCATTTGTTCTAAAAGTCTCCTTCACATAGGTTTTCTTGCCCTCCCCCCCAAGTATTCCTGTTCAATTTAAAATAAAAGAAATTTATCTCAGGAATAAAAGGGAATTAAAGAAAGATGTTTTGGTGAAATCCCTAAGAGGTTTTGTACTTAATTATGAGGCAAGATATGTGTGTGTGACTCTCTCTCTCTCTCTCTCTCTCTCTCTCTCTCTCTCTCTCTCTCTCTCTCTGTGTGTGTGTGTGTGTGTGTGTGTGAATATCATATTATTCACTGCACAATCATTCAACCAGCAATGGAGAGATATGTAATATTGTAATATAAAATATATATTAGACATGTAGATAGCAAAGTAAACTCAGAACTATACTAATATCAGATTGTGTGGAAAGGAATTGCAGGGTAAAAATTCAAATTCAAATAATCTGAGCCTCCAGGTGATGGAGCCCTATTATCTGTATCTGACACAGCTTGATGAAACACCCAGTCTCTCTTTTACCAGTGAATCGTCACCACAATAGTAACCAGTTCCATTTTTTGTAAATGTGTGTCACTAAAAGGTTAGCAGCAAATCTATATCCTGGATAAATGGATATAATAATGGACTTTATGAGTTTCTGTATTGTGGATTTTGAATTTTGTAAACTGCCTAGTGTCATTGTGTTGAGTTGGGCAGCCATATAAATTTATCTGATAATTAATTAAATAAATCCCTGACATTTTTTACAACAATGCCACATATAAGACTGGAGCAGTAATACCAGAAACTATTTTTGTAAGCTTTTGATTCCCAACGTATAGATAGAAAAAGAAATTAAAGAACAATAAAATGTCTGTGGTTTTTAGAGAGCCCAAAAATTCTGGTTGTATTTTATATGGAAACCACAATATTTTTCAAAAGAAACCTAATTCACATAGCATATTAAGGCATGGTTTGCTTTGCTATAGTTTTTTCTAAATAAACCTAATTAATTTCTAAATAAGGTTATTTTATTTATTTTTAATAAATCACATATTTAATATTTTAGTAAATCACAAACTGTGGGATTGTTGTTTGTACAGCATGCTGAGAAATAATCACATAGTTAAAAGGCATGTCATGTCAAAGCTATAAAACATTCTATATGATGGATACTGGTTAGGTAGACAAACAACTTGCACTCGACAGCACACATGTTGTTATTGACTTAACTATTACATTTATGAAGTTGGTTTTTTTTCTTCAGCAAGTGATCATACTTAGCTGACTTGTTTAGACTGTGAATCTAGGCAGGTTGAGAATTAGTTAGTAATTGGATGACAAACCTCCAGGGAACACAGAACTATAGATAGTTACCAAGACAACTGAATAGATGTGTCCATGAAGCTACTACAAGTTCAACTTGGAGTAGACAATTTGTTAGGGCTTCTTCAAGTTTTTTCATGCCATTATCTTATTTCCTCCATTTGAACTTGTGAAGGAGAAAACACATTCCCCAAATAATGTTATATTAAAAAATAAATCATCATGAATAATGTCTCAAAGGTGTTTTTTCAAGAGGCAACTGGACTCTTTCATCTTCACAGAGCTTCTTCAGCTCTGACCGGATGTTGGGGAATGGAAGGATTTATATTCCTTGCAGTCAGCTGGTCATTTGCATTTTTTTAGAGAGTCACGGATGCCACTTGGAGGTTTATCTGTATCCTCCGGGTCACCCGAATAGTTCAAATGGGTGTGGAGCCTTCTTGGAACTGCTGAAAGGACTTTGTTGTAGACAGGAGATAGATGATGTTGCATCCCTCCCCCTCTGTTGAGAGAGGGCTGTTCAGTTTCGACATAGATGACATAGATTGACATAGAATTTTGACCCTTCTTTTAAACCAGCGGTCCCCTCATCCAAAATGTGGACTTTGCTATCTTTAAAAGAGTGACTCTTTGTCTTTGTCTCCGGAACCTTGTCCTGATGGGTTTATTTTCCAATGCTGTGCCAGGCATTTGTAAAAAGGTTGTTTTGTTTCCCCAATATACAGAACCCATCAGGACAAGATTCAACAGTCTATCTGCATTTAGAAGACAAAGGCCACTCTTTTGAAAATAGCAAATCCACATTTTGGACAGAGAGGACCACTGGTTTGAAAGAGAGGTGAAGGAGGCTATCTATGTCAAAATTGAACAGCCCTCTCTCAACAGAGGCGGAGGGATACAACATCATCTATGCAAAATATCTTCAAAGAAAAACAAGAATGTCCAGTCGCCTCTTGAAAAAGTATCTTTGGGAGATCCATGATCTGAATGATTGAGAATCTCTATGGAAAGTCAATAATGTTGCAGTCAAAACAATCATCATTTGTCTCTTCTCTTTATAGAAAGAGATCTAACAAAATATTTGTTTCTGTGTGAGAATCACATTACTGTCAGACTTTTTAAAAAGTAGTGAAGATAAGACTTTTTACTAGAACCTGCATTTCATTTATCATTATATTTAAAACATTTCTTTTGTGGTATCAATGTTTCCATTCAATGAACAAAACATCTTCTGCAGTAAAGAAATGAACAAGATTTGAACATTGCAAGTGGATTTATTAGAATGTTGTTGCTCTTTCAATTTTAGACACAATCCATAAAAGCTTTATACATCGTTCCAGCTGACATACAGATTAAAAAAAACAAAAACAACCAAACAGATTACATGCTTATTTCCTTTCTCCCTCCCAGCTAAGGAAATAAATGCCATGAGACATCAAGAAATAAGAATGAAAGGGGGTACTCAAATAAGTATTTTGCCCACAGCACTGTTTCAGTGAATTAGAAATAAGGGAAATGGCCATGTGGCACAGGTGGTGTTACATGCAGGAGAAGACAGAGTCTTTCATGCTTTCTGGTGATTTCTGCTGTTGAAAATAAGGGTGTCAGGCAGAGGTGGGTTTCAGCAGGCTCTGACCAGTTCTGGAGAACTAATAGCAGAAATTCTGAGTAGTTTGGAGAACTGGTGGTAAAAATCTGATTGGTCCCGTGCCCATCTATTCTCTGCCTCTTGAGTCCCAGCTGATTGGGAGGGAATGGGGATTTTGCAGTAATTTTCCCCTGAAGTGGGCTGGGAATGGAGATTTTACAGTATCCTTCCCATGCCATGCCCACCAAGCCATGCCATGCCCACCAAGCCACACCCACAGAACTGGTAGTAAAAAATTTTGAAACCCACCACTGGTGTGAGGCATGAACCCAGGAAACACCATTCAGTTTCCTTTTTGACTTTCTGCTTCTAGAATAGAATAGAATAGAATAGAATAGAATAGAATAAAATAGAATAGAATAGAATAGAACAGAACAGAACAGAATAGTTCTGTCCCCCTCCTCAGTCCGGGAGACACGAGCAATGATTTAATTAGCCGGCAAATCAGTCCACAGCAACTATCAGCTCTGGCAGCAAACTAGCAAGCGTATGCCAAGTGTCTCTGTTATCTCTCTTGATGCCGGTGAGTCAGCCAGGAAACCAGGAACAAACAGTACTTCAGCTCAAGTTCTCTCCCTCTAAGCAGTTGATTTGCTTGCCACGAAGTGGTATAGCAGCCCTTGCTGCTTTTATACCCTGTGGGATGTGGCTCCATGACTCAGCACTTCTTAGACCTGCCCCACCCCTGCTTCTGTTGTTTCTGCCTCTCCTGCCTATGAAACCTAGGGTCCAGCCAGGCCTGATTGCCATCAGCTGGGTCTGGAGGCCTGGGGGGAAAAGAGTCAGGAGACGGAGGCCTCGTTATCTCCTCCACCTGGCCTGCCTCTGGCTCCTGGAGCTGAGCCAGGGAAGCTAGTGCTCCAGAGGTAAATCCTGATGGCCCTTCCCCCTCACTTTCCGAGTCACTTTCTGGCAGGGGGCCCGGCTCGGGGGGCGCAGACACAAGAATAGAATTTATTGGCCAAGTGTGATTGGACACACAAGGAATTTGTCTTGGTGCATATGCTCTCAGTGTACATAAAAGAAAAAATACCTTCATCAAGGTATTTTATTTTAGTCACATGAGTAAAGAATCCAGCAATTTGAATAACATGGGAGAGTTCCCTATGAAGAGAAATTATTCTGGGCTGGACAATTTCAGTGTTATATGTGGAAAGTCTCGGAATAAGTTGAGGCAGAAAAACTCCTGCTTAAAAGTTAGGAAATTTCTACCTGAAATGGATTTATCAAGAACACACATTCCCTAGTGCAACAGGGAATGTCCAATTGCTGTTATTGCATTTTCAGGTAAGGCCAGGGGTGAAATGCTCCCGGAGCGGAGCGGATCACGCAATCTGGTAGCGATCATGGCTGGTAGTTCGGCGATTGGATAGCAATCACAGAGCAAAGCTCTGCCCACCCACCCAGTTTTAACCAGGATGTAATGTATTTTTTTATCTTTTGCGCATGCATATGCATATCCAGTGCCAGTGGTGCAGCATCTGCTGCACTCCTTGGGGCAAGGATCCATCTTCGCGAGGCTTGACTTAGCACAGGCATACCAACAATTGCCTGTGGATGAGTCCACAGCAGCAGCACAGACGATTGTCACTCACCGAGGGGCGTTCAAGTGTCGCCGCCTCCAATTTGGCGTCAGTGTGGCCCCAGGGTTGTTCCAATGCCTCATGGAACGCCTACTCCACGGAATACCCGGGGTGGTGCCGTATTTCGATGACGTGTTGGTTTCGGCAGCAAGCACTCCGGAACTGATGTCCAGATTACGCCAGGTGCTAGTTAAGTTCAGGGATGTGGGGCTCAAAGTTAAGAAAAGCAAGTGTGTAGTTGCTGTGCCCCAGGTAGAATTCCTAGGGTTCCTAGTGGATAGGTCGGGTTTACACCCCACTACGGCCAAGACCAAGGCAATCCTTGATGTGCCGACACCCGCAACAAGTCAGAGTTACAGGCATTCCTGGGGCTCTTAAACTTTCATAATCTTTCTGCCACACAAGGCTTCGGTTGCAGAGCCTCTCCACCGCCTGTTGGATAGCAGGTCCCCGTGGGTTTGGAATGCGAATGCTGCTGCTGCTTTCCAGGCTGTCAAGCAACTCTTGGTGTCTAACGCAGTTCTTACACAGTTCAACGAAAACCTGCCGCTTGTCCTCTCCTGCGATGCGTCTCAGTATGGGGTTGGCGCTGTGTTGAGTCATCGGCTGCCCAACGGGTCGGAAGCCCCGATTGCATTCTTTTCTCGAACCTTGGCTGCCGCGGAACGCAACTACTCACAGTTGGATAAAGAAGCATTGGCGTTGGTCGCGGGGGTCAAGCGGTTCCATGAGTATCTCTACGGTCGCCCGTTTGAACTTGTTACAGATCACAAGCCGCTGTTGGGAATTTTGGCTGGGGATAGACAGACTCCGCAAGTACTATCACCAAGAATGACCAGATGGTCGGTGTTCCTGGCAGCTTATTCCTATTCCCTGGTCTATAGGCCTGGGAAACATTTGGGCCATGCTGACGCGCTGAGCCGTTGCCCATTGATGACCAAGGTGGAAGACCCGGCTCCAGCGTCCCATGTTTTTCTGATTGACGGTTCCGCCTTTCCCGTTACTGCTTGTGACATTGCTAGAATGTCTGGCTCGGACAGAGTCATCTCAAAAGTTCTTGATTGGGTTATCCATGGATGGCCCCAGGGTCCTGTCAGCCCTGAATTGCAGCCTTATAAGCGAAGGCAGCACGAGCTCTCTACCCAACAGGGTTGCCTCCTCTGGGGGCATAGGGTTGTAGTTCCGCCCCCCCTCCGACAGTCCATTCTAGGGACACTTCACCGGGGTCACCCGGGCATTGTTAGGATGAAGGCCCTGGGTAGGAGCTACCTGTGGTGGCCAGGACTAGATAAAGACATAGAGGCCTGTGTGTCGGCCTGTCACCGGTGTCAGGAGACAAGACCGCTGCCTAAGTCTCCCCCTAGAGAGTGGGAGGAGCCTAGGGGTCCTTGGTCCCGCATCCATATAGATTTTGCGGGGCCGTACCAGGGGCAAGTATTCTTAGTGGTCGTCGATGCTTTCTCGAAGTGGGTGGAAATCGCACTAATGCATTCCACCACTTCAGAAGCCGTCATTAGAACTTTGCGACGGTTGTTTGTAACCCATGGGTTACCCGACCTTGTGGTCTCGGACAACGGGCCACAGCTAACGTCCGCCCAGTTTGAGTCATTCTTAGCGGGCCTAGGAATACGCCATGCTCTCATTTCCCCGTTCCATCCGGCCAGTAATGGCCGGGCAGAACGAGCAGTCCGGTCAGTGAAAGAGGCATTGGCCAGGTCGGGCCCAGGGGGCTGGCAGGAGAGGTTGGATGAGTACCTCCTGGGGCAGCATTCCACACCGTGCCCACTTACGAATAAGAGCCCAGCAGAGTTACTCATGGGCAGGCGTTTGAGGACCACACTTGATAGATTGCACCCCCAATACTCACCTAGTCAGCCATTGGACTCCATGGGGGCAAACAGGAGATTTGATTTGGGGGAGGCGGTGTATGCCCGGAATTACAGCGGCCACCCCCTATGGTTCCCAGGAAAGATCGTGGGAATCACCGGCCCGTGCTCATACAGGGTCGAGTTGGATGAGGGTAGAGTGTGGCGCAGACATTGTGACCAGCTCAGGGCCCGGCGTCAGGTTGGGGACTGGCAGCTGCCAGAGTGGGGCACTCAGGAAGAGCCAGGAGGTAGCCCAACCCAATCATCCCGGGCAGAGGAGCTAAGCTACAAGGGAATAAGACGCCCAGCCCCTGTACCTGATAACCAAGAGGAAGCCTTGTCTGCTCTGCCGGTGGAGGGGCTAGGGGTCCCTGGGCCGGAGACGTCCCCCACAGAAGAGGCTGAGGAGTTGGGCCAGCCAGTGACCATGGCTACAACGGAGCCACGAAGGTCCAGCCGAATCAAGCGGCGCCCAGCGTATCTCCAGGATTACGATTGCGCAAGCTAGGGGGAAAGAAGTGTTATGTCCTGCACCGGCAGTGGCGGCCCCTAGTGGTGGAGATGGTTTCTTGTTCTGTTCTGATTGGCTCCCGCTTTTGGAGCTGAATATAAAGAGGGCTGTCAAAGCAGGCCTGGTCGGCTGGTTGTTGCTGGTCTCTGTGAGTTAAAATAAACGTTATGTGACTTCCGGTTTGGCACCGTAGGTGATGGCGGTGATCTTTATGATCACCAACCTCTGGATTATGTGGAATCGCTAGGACAGCTTAAATCTGCTGCCCAGCGGTTCGGAAAACCCCCTCTTCGGGAGAAGGAGAAGGGGTGAGCTGAGGGCAGAGGTTGAATTTCCCTAAAGCCCCTGAGAAAAAAGGGGTTTGAAGGGTTAAGTTCCCTCCAGTAACCCGAAGTGCTCCAGATCCGAGGATTCTTCTGCTTTGGCGGAACCAATCACCACGACCAAACGCCGAGATTTATTTTGGACAATAAAGGATTATACCGGACAGAACGAAAGTGGGAGAACTTTAAGCAAGTAGCCAAGCCGATTCCCCGATACTTTGTAACAAGCTTGAAAACAGTAAAAAAATGGAGGCGAATTGTTAACAAGTTAAAGAGGGGAAAGCGAAAGCGATACTTTCAGCGTCTGCAGTTGGTAATTTGCATGTTACTTGCTGCCTTTACTCTTTAACTCTTTGCTGCCTGCTGATAGAATCTAGGGGAGATTTTTAAATACTGCTTTAAAAGACTGTGTTTTTTAGAGGTTAAGAAGATTTAAAGTGAATATTAAGTTGGAAATAAATAAATAAATAATTTTATAGAAGATGGCAGCCAAACAATTAAAGTCTACTGTAACAAAGAGCTCTGGAACTTTATCAGCTGGTGCCTCTCCAGCTCATACAGCAGAGACTAGAACATTGAATTTAGAGGCGTTACAAGAGAACTTAAAAGGCTTTATAGAAGAAAAATTTAAAGTAATAACTGATGAGATGTCTGAAATGAAAGAGCAGATATCAGAAATTCAAGTGGGAAATAAAGAAGTTAAAGAAGGATTTGTAATGGCAGTACGAAGTTTGGCAACGAATGTGATTTTATTGGAGGAGGAGGTTGAAGAAATTAAGCAATATAATTTAAAATTAGAAAATAAAATGGATGAATTTCAAAGTAAAATGGAAAAAACAGAGGATGAAATAGTTTTGATACAATATAGAAATATGGAATTTGCTCTTAGAATTCGAGGTTTGAAAGAAAATAAGGAAGAGAATTTAAGGAAAAAATTTTCTGAAGTATTTGCTGAGATATTAGCAGCTCGTCCAGCAGATGTGGCTTATCAAATTGATAAAATATATCGTGTGAATTCTTGGATAGCAAGGCAAAAAAAGTTGCCAAGGGATGTTGTTATTTATTTTACAAACAGAACAGTGAGAAATCAGATTTTGCAAGCTTCATATAAGGGGGAGAAGATTCAGATTGCTGGTCAAGATATTTTGATATTAAAGGAAATTCCACCAAAAATGTTAAGGGCTAGGAAGGAATTTGCCTTCCTGGTGAATGAACTTAAAAAACATCAGATTGAATATAGATGGGATATTCCAACTGGTATAATAGTATATTATGCAGGGAAAGTATATCGTTTCAATACGGTTGGAAAAGCAAGAGAATTTTATGTTGAGGTATTAAAAGTTGGAAGTCTTCCCCCATTGGAAGCTAGAGGAAGGGAGGCTGAAGTGAAGGAAAGAGAAGTGAAGCAGGTATAAGAACAGATTGTGATGGAAGAAGATTTATTACAAGTGTTGGAAATACCTACGGGTTTAGATTCAAAAAAACAAAGGTTGACAAGAGCTGCTGCTAAACGCAAGGAACAAGAGATGAAGGCACAACAACAACTGGTAACTACTACAACGGAAACAGTGGGAGGAGCAAGGCCTAAAGTAAAATGTGATCTGCGGCTGGTGTTCCAAAAGTTTCCTATCTTGGAATGTTAATGGCCTGAACTCACCGTAGAAGAGAAGGAAAGTATTTCATTATTTGAAACAATTTAAAAATGACATTACCTGTTTACAAGAAACACATATTAGATCTTGCTAAATGTTGGAGATGCGATTGTGAAGATGCTACTTATTACCATATATGGTGGACTTGTAAAAAAGTTAAAGCATTTTGGATTAAAGTATGGTGGATCATGCAGAATATTTTGAAAAGAAGATTAAGTTTACTCCAGTTCTTTCTACTAGGAATAATTATGGACTACACAGCTATAGAGACTAAATTGATTTTGAACTTAATAACAGTCGCAAGACTTTTGATTGCTCAGTATTGGAAGAAAGAAGAATTACCTACAATCGAAGAATGGACACTCAAAGTATCAAATCTGGCAGAGATGACAAAATCTCCGCTTACTTGAAAGACTATACACTAGAAAAATATATTCTAGAATGGAAAATGTGGATTGATTATATTTAAAATAAGTATCAGATAAAAAAATATTGAATAGCATATGAGTAAATTTAGGAAATATTTTGTATTAGATATATTTTTGAAGGAGAGGGAATTGAGAGTGTGACTAAGTGTGGTGTGACTAGAGATTATAATTTAGGAATTATTTTGGATTATGATTGTTAGTTTTGATACCCTGCATTTTGTTCTGGGAAGTCGGGATGGGGGTGGGGGTAAGGGGAGGGAATTGGGGGTTTGGTAGAGATGGAGTGATGGTTAATGTACAGGGATTATTGAAGAAATATAATTAATGTAGGATCGGGTCTGCATAGTTACCATTTTAGAACGGTGAGGAGGAGAAAAGAGAGTAGGAGGTAGGAAAGAGGAGAAGAGGAAGGAAGAGGGATAGTAGAGGGAGAAGGAAGGTGTAGGGTGGAGGGAGGAGCGGATGTAGATAAGAGAAGGAGAGGAAGGTTTGGAAAGTAAAAGAAGGTAGAAGAGGGAAGAGTGTTAAAAAGGGGGGTGGTGACTGGGCAAGCCCGACTAATTGTATATAACTGTACATTGGATGAATTATTTGATATGATTGTAAAAATAAAACTTTTTATGAAAAAAATAAAAAAAATAAACGTTATGTGTGAACATCTGTGGAGCCTCAATTATTACGGAACCCACAGAATATAATACTGGCGATGAGGATGGGAGAGTTCCCTATGAAGAGAAATTATTCTGGGCTGGACAATTTCAGTGTTATATGTGGAAAGTCTCGGAATAAGTTGAGGCAGAAAAACTCCTGCTTAAAAGTTAGGAAATTTCTACCTGAAATGGATTTATCAAGAACACACATTCCCTAGTGCAACAGGGAATGTCCAATTGCTGTTATTGCATTTTCAGGTAAGGCCAGGGGTGAAATGCTCCCGGAGCGGAGCGGATCACGCAATCTGGTAGCGATCATGGCTGGTAGTTCGGCGATTGGATAGCAATCACAGAGCAAAGCTCTGCCCACCCACCCAGTTTTAACCAGGATGTAATGTATTTTTTTATCTTTTGCGCATGCATGCACTTCCGAACCGGTAAGGAAGATAAGTAGATTTCACCCCTGGTAAGGTTACCCTCACCCAGGGTACGGCCATATTGGTTCCAAAATGACAGAATGAGAAAATTTATCCCCCTCCCCTTTTCCTCCACCTAGATTATTACCATATATCCTTCAAAGGATTTTCCAAATTGTATGAATGCATATATTTATTTTATATATTTTATAAGATTGAAGACTGTAATCTGATTCACTAATTATTCTAGCATCTGCTGTTTCACTGTTCAGTTTTAATATAAAATCAGATTGATTTTTTTCCCTTTAGCTTTGAGATGTAAAGAGTACCAGAAATGGGGGGGGGGGGAAACTAAGCAGCCAAATTGTTTGGAACTAAAAGCATTGTTCTTAGAATCCTTTGCCTTTAGCCCCTCAACTTAATAAGAACTAAATACCAAACCATCATGAAAACACCAAGCTATCCCTTCCCGCTATAAGGATATAATCATTGCATCATCAAATATTGAATTTTAATGACAACAAGAGGTTTGTTTAGTATTCAGAAAAGAGCATAAAGGATTTTCTTTTTTACTAACTTTAGTTTGCTTGTTATCTAGTGCTGCTTTGGAGTCATAACCATGCACGTTGTCTTCGTAATAGGCTAAAACTTCATGTTCAATTTTTCAACATCTGTGTCAATGTGAGGTCTACCAAATAGAAATGTATTGAGTTTTGAAGTTAAAAATAATAATACCCAGCAGCTATTTTTGTACCTCACCTTCTTTTGTAGCATTTCTAAATGAAACAAAGGTGTTGCAAATATACAGGGCACAAGAAGGAGCAGAATGAGTTGAATGGGAAAATGTCAGTAGAATGCCAGCCAAAAATGATAGTGGTGGGATTGCTATTTATATGAAATCAAGAGGTCATGGAAATAGAGCTAGATTAATTATCTGTCAATACCGTCAGCTCCTGGAGTGGAGCTTCATTTGTAAGAAATGGAGCTTGTAAGCTTATACTTCCTGTAATTGTTAGGAAAAGTAATATACCAATTTGGTTAAAACATTTTCATGATTCTTTTCTAGTCATCTATGAGCCAAAAACTGGAACTGCGTAGTATTTAGCTTTTTGGGTGGCAAGTATGAGAAGAAAAAGCCAAAACATTACAGCATGATTCACTGCTAGAAGAGTTTGAGCTTGTCTCTAAGCTTGAATTTTGTTTTCCTGAAGCATCACTATCTTTTTCAGAACAACATCGGTGCAAGAACCTCATTAGTTTATGCAGAATGTATATAATAAAAGGTAACATTTGTTTTTACTTGCTTCACCCTAGAGTACAAAGTACAATTCCTTAGATACTCTTATTTTATGAACTGTGTATCATTTTATCAAGTTAGAAAGTGTTATTGCCATTCTGAAACAGAAATCTTCCATTGGATAAGATGGAGACAATCTTCAATGCATTTGAGGTAAATCATTTATATTCATCTCGTACTGGGAATTAAAACATATTTCTGTCTGTCTGTCTGTCTGTGTGTGTGTGTGTGTGTGTGTATACAGCATATACAGTATATACACACACAGCACATCCTAGATCTGACCAACCACTGCCTATCCAACACATACTTCATCTATAACAGACAAAAATACAAACAAATAGAAGGAGCACCCATGGGATCACCCCTCTCACCTGTCATTGCCAACCTCTACATGGAACACTTTGAAACCCAAGCTCTAAAAAATCTGATCACAAACCCAAACTTTGGTTCAGATACGTAGACGACACCTTCATAATCTGGCCACACGGGAAAGAAAAACTTGACAACTTCCTCACACACCCCAAAATACAGTTCACCATGGAAATAGAAGTTAACAACCAACTTCCCTTCCTAGATGTCTTAGTCTACAGGAAACCCAATGGCTCCCTAGGACAAACCATCTACCAGAAGAAAACACACACAAACCGTTATCTCCACGCACTCTCACACCACCACCCAGCACAGATCAACTCCGTAGCCAAGACACTCATCTCCAGAGCAAAACGCTTAGCTGACAAACACCTAAAAACCGAACTACACACTCTCACTAACGTACTAACATCCAATGGATTCCAGAGAAATAAGATTACCAAACTAATCCAAAAAGAACCCCCCACTAAAATCCAAGACAGAGAACAAGAAAACAGCACAGCCCTCCTCCCATATATAAAAGGCACCACAGACAGAATCAGCAAGATCCTCCACAAACACAACATCAAGACAGTATTCTGCACAAACCGAAAAATATCCACCATCCTAAGAAACCCCAAAGACAAAATTGAGTTAGAAAATCAAGGAGTATATGAAATCCCATGTACCACCTGCCCCACCACATACATTGGACAAACCAACAGAAGAATAAGTGCACGCATTGAAGAACACAAGAACTCAGTCAAAAAAGAGGAACCAACTTCTTCCCTAGTCCAACACCTTAAAGCCACAGGACATGATATTGACTTTAAAAAGACCAGAACTATCGCCAAAACTGAACACTTTAACAACAGAATAATCAGAGAAGCCATCGAGATAGAAAAACGCCCACACAGCATGAACAAACGAGATGATACCTCCCGCCTACCAGCCATTTGGAAACCCGCCCTTATTGACAAACGAGTCCCTAACATGAGGAATGACACCAGACCCACACTCACGAGGTCCACACAGGATGTCACCTCCACACATCCACCCAGAAAGCAGACCCAAACCCACACTGATCATGAAGCACGACCAAGGACCAGAAGCCAGACCACAGCTGCAACATTAGCCATTTCAAACCCCTCCAATCCATACATGCAGCAGACTGACACCCACTATGAAGATGTAGCACGACCACGACCATGAAGCCAAACAACAGCAATGCAGCTCACCAGCTCAAATCCCCCTGCAACTCAGACTAATCTGAGCACAACCAAGCCCCCACCCAAACAGGACACACCCCCAGCCAATCAGAGCACAAAAAAACCCCATCCAATCAGAGCACAGCCAAGCTCCCACCCAATCAGTTCAAACCCCCACTAGCAGTTAAAAAGGAAGAAACAGCTGCAATCACACATTGCTCCCAGAAGCACGAAGCTGAAGCCTGAAGATGACAAATGAGACTTCGTCGAAACGTTGCCAAGACACTTCCAATTTTATGTGGGAGAAAACCCGAATAACCAAAGACCTACATATATATGTATGTATGTATGTATGTATGTATGTATGTATGTATGTATGTATGTATGTGTCGTGTCCCACTCCTCTGCTGACGGCCGGGTCGGGGAAGTCCATATCAGGCGTGCCTCTGCAGCTCTGCCAAAGTCCTAGCAAAGTTCTCAAGGCAGGCAGGAGACCAGGAAGTGACTTCAGCAATCCAAGGTAGACTTTGCCTGACTCAGAGAATGCCAGAAAGCAGATCCTTTATATAGGCCATGGGGTGTGGCTCCATGACTCAGCACTTATCCAGGCCTGCCCTCCTTCCTTTGCTGGCGCCCCTATCAATTCTCCTAAAGCGAGGATCTCTCCAGGCTCCAGCTGTTGGTAATTGACATTCCTCAGGCTCACATGCTGTGGGGGAGGGGGAGGGGTCTAGTTGCTCCGTTTGCCTGGGCATGGAGCCAGGGCTGGGGGCTGGAGGCACGTCAGGCCCTTCTTCTTGCTTGGCCTGCCTGGGCATGGTGCCAGGGCTGGGGCCTGGAGGCATGCCAGGACATTCCTCAGCGTTCGGAAGGAGATAAGAGGGGCCCGGCTGTGGGGAAAGCGAGCGAGACACAACAGTATGTATGTATGTATGTATATATATGTATATGTATATGTATATGTATATGTATATGTATATGTATATGTATATGTATATGTATATGTATATGTATATGTATATGTATATATTTCTAGAAGCTGTTCCTTAAGAGGGAAAGAATATTGGACTTTTTGACATAAGGCTGGTGGTGAAAGAAATATTGCTTTCTGTGTTTGACTGTGACAGTTTAGTTTTGGGTTAGCCTGGAGTGTGAATGGGCATGTGAGAAACCAACATCTGTTTTCTAAAGCCATAGCACACACCCAGGAGTCTTCTGTGTTGCTCTTAATGAAGTGATGAATATTTTCCTTTAAGACAGTCATTTTGGTGTTAAAGTGATTAAAGGAACTGGACTAGAAATAGGAGACTGTGAGTTCTAGTCTGCTTAGGCACAAAACATACTTTAGCAAAGAGTACCATATTATGATATGGAAACCTCTACCAGCTTCTCTCCATATCTTGTCCTCAGGAAAGGATCTACAATATATATCAATCCTGGAATAGTTAGTCTGGGTTTCTTTTGAGTAAAATTCATTCTAACCTTCCACCAAATTGAAACAGACATTATCAATGTGCATAATAATGATGACTTTTAATTTGCTAAGAGCTAGTTTGGTGTAGTGATTAAGACATCAGGTTAATAAAATAGAGAGCATGAGTCTAGTAGTCCTACCTTAGGCACGAAGCCAGCTTTGTAATCCTGGACCAATCACTCTTTCTCAGCTGTAGGAAGGAAGCACTGGCAAAGCACTTCTGAAAAACTTTGCCAAGAAAACTGCAGACCTATACCAGGACCTACCTAGTGGCACTGAGGAAGCGGCGTTGCTCGCCTCCTCCCTCATTGCGTCGGCAGATAACCGCCCAGCTGCCCTGTTTGGGTGACCCTCCCTCTTTCACCAGGGGCGGGATGACCCGTTGCAGGGCGTGCTGAGGAGTTTAACGGTTATCTATCGATAAAATCGTTCAGCTTAGGGACGGTCTGGACCAAAATTGTGGTGATTCAGATGGGGTGTCTGAGGGCGGTCTTGGTGATGTTGTTTGGGATGGGTTTGACCCTGTGACTCCCGTGGACATGGACAGGTTCCTGGGTAGATTGAATGCCACCACGTGTTTACTGGACCCGTGCCCCTCGTGGCTGGTGCTGGCCACTCAGGAGGTGACTCGAGGCTGCCCTCAGGGGACTACGAGTGCTTCCTTGTTGGAGGGAGTCTTTCCGGCCGCCTTGAAAGAGGCGGTGGTGAGGCCCCTCCTCAAGAAGCCTCCCTGGACCCGGCTGTTTTAGGTAATTATCGTCCGGTCTCAACCTTGCCGCGGTGAAGGTTGTAGAGAGTATGGTGGCATATCAGTTTCCCCTGCACCTGGAGGAAACTGTCTATCTGGACCCGTTCAGTCTGGCTTCCGGCCGGTTACAGCACTGAGGCGGCTTTGGTTGCGTTGGTGGATGATCTCTGGAGGGCCAGGGATGAGGTTGTTCCTCTGCCCTGGTCCTATTAGACCTCTCAGCGGCTTTGATACCATCGACCATGGTATCCTGCTGCGCCGGTTGGAGGATTGGGAGTGGGAGGCACCGTTTATCGGTGGTTCTCCTCCTATCTCTCCGACCGGTCGCAGACGGTGTTGACGGGGGCAGAGGTCGACCCGGCGCCTCACTTGTGGGGTGCCGCGGGGTCGATTCTCTCGCCTTCTGTTCAACATCTATATGAAGCCGCTGGGTGAGATCATCAGTGGCTTGGTGTGAGGTACCAGCTGTCGCTGATGACACCCAGCTGTACTTTTCCACGGGCCACCCCAATGAAGCTATCGAAGTGCTGTCCCGGTGTTTGGAAGCCGTCGGGTCTGGATGGGGAGAAACAGGCTCAAGCTCAATCCCTCCAAGGCGGAGTGGCTGTGGATGCGGCATCCCGGTACAGTCAGCTGAGTCCACGGCTGACTGTCGGGAGCGAGTCATTGGCCCGATGGAGAGGGTGCGCAATTTGGGCGTTCTCCTGGATGAGCGGCTGTCTTTTGAAGACCACTTGACGGCCGTCTCCAGGAGAGCTTTCCACCAGGTTCGCCTGGTGCGCCAGTTGCGCCTTTCTGAACCGGGATGCCTTGTGCACAGTCACTCACGCCCTTGTGGCGTCTCGTCTGGACTACTGCAATGCTCTCTACATGGGGCTCCCTTGAGGGGCATCCGGAGGCTACAGTTAGTCAGAATGCAGCTGCGGGTGATAGAGGAGCCTCGTGGCTCCTGGTGACACCTATCCTGCGCAGGCTGCACTGGCTACCTGTGGCCTTCGGGTGCGCTTCAAGGTGTTGGTGAACGTCTTTAAAGCGCTCCATGGCATAGGGCGGGTTATCTACGGGACCGCCTGCTGCTACGAATACCTCTCACCGACCCGTGCGCTCTCACAGAGGGACTCCTCAGGGTGCCGTCGGTAGCGACAGTGTCGTCTGGCGACACCCAGGGAAGGGCCTTCTCTGTGGGGCTCCGCCCTCTGGAGCGAACTCCCCAGGACTTCGTCAACTTCCGGACCTCCGAACCTTTCGCATGAGCTTAAAACTCACTTATTCATCTGCGCTGGACTGGGTTAGTTTTTTAAGTTTATGGGTTTTTAATGGGTTTTTATTTTTAAATTTTAATTGTGGCCAATTTAATAAGTTTTTTAATTGTATTTTAATATTTATAGTGTATTGTGTATTTTTTTACTTGGCTGTGAACTGCCCTGAGTCCTTCGGGAGAAGGGCGGTATACAAATTTAAATAATAAATAAATAAATAAATAAAGCTGTTCCTTAAGAGGGAAAGAATATTGGACTTTTTGACATAAGGCTGGTGGTGAAAGAAATATTGCTTTCTGTGTTTGACTGTGACAGTTTAGTTTTGGGTTAGCCTGGAGTGTGAATGGGCATGTGAGAAACCAACATCTGTTTTCTAAAGCCATAGCATACACCCAGGAGACTTCTGTGTTGCTCTTAATGAAGTGATGAATATTTTCCTTTAAGACAGTCATTTTGGTGTTAAAGTGATTAAAGGAACTGGACTAGAAATAGGAGACTGTGAGTTCTAGTCTGCTTAGGCACAAAACATACTTCAGCAAAGAGTACCATATTATGATATGGAACCCTCTACCAGCTTCTCTCCATATCTTGTCCTCAGGAAAGGATCTACAATATATATCAATCCTGGAATAGTTAGTCTGGGTTTCTTTTGAGTAAAATTCATTCTAACCTTCCACCAAATTGAAACAGACATTATCAATGTGCATAATAATGATGACTTTTAATTTGCTAAGAGCTAGTTTGGTGTAGTGATTAAGACATCAGGTTAATAAAATAGAGAGCATGAGTCTAGTAGTCCTACCTTAGGCACGAAGCCAGCTTTGTAATCCTGGACCAATCACTCTTTTTCAGCTGTAGGAAGGAAGCACTGGCAAAGCACTTCTGAAAAACTTTGCCAAGAAAACTGCAGAGGTTTATCGAGGCAGTCTCTGAGAGTCAGATACAATTGAACAGAAGGGGGGACAAATAGTCATATACCTGATAATACATACTGGGTCTCATAGGAAAAGTTCTGATTTGTATCAGGACAGGATTTCACAGCTTAAGAGTAGTCAGTCTATAAATTGACTAATGATTTCTTCAGGTTATGACTAATCAAGGAGATAATTAATTATTTATAACCAATGAGCAAATAAACCAGTTATGGCAAACACACACACACTTACACCCTTAGACTAATAAAACATAGTTATAAATGCTCTGTTTTTCTCTTACTGATTTGTCATTCATTCAGTGTCTATCTCTTGCTCTTGGAGAGAGGATTTACAAGAAAGTTTTCAACATAAATATGTATTGATTTCATTATTAATTATAACTGGATTCACAAATCCCACTGACATTTCCTTCTACTTATTGTTGGGGTTATTTTAATATTTAAAACTGAATATGACTTTGCTAGAACCCTGATATTAAAACCAAGCATTTCAGCCTTTAAAAACAAATTATGTATATAGAATTGTACTTTATTGAAAAATAGATTGATTTTGTAATTGATTGAAGCAATCTATTCATTTGTCACTCAGTGACAATAAGGAAGAGTAGCACCTGCATTCTGTTAAAATGATTGGCTTAAATTCCATTAATTTTGTATATAAGTGCAGAGAAAACTATAGATTTAGAAAAAATGTAAAAGAAAATAATTTGAAATTTATATCATACAAAGCTCTAGGATTCTGACCTTAATATAGCAATAACAGTTCATTTCTTGCAGTACAATTATTGCCAAAGGAAAAATAATGAATGAAAAATATTCTGAGTATTCCAAATGGAAAATCACATATTCTTTTAGAAGAGCACAATACTTTGCATTTGTAAAAATTAGCTGGCTTTATATAGCATCTTTCATTTTCTTTTAATATTACTTTTTATAATTTAATTATAATTCGGTAATTATATTTACTTTCTCTGTCATGTCTTGCTTATTATGAAAAGAATTTCTAGATTAAGTTGGAGAGGTTATAGAAAAATTCTACATGTTGTTATCTGTGCTGGCAGTGGCAAAATGATTACACATTTTGATCCAACATTTTGACAACTGAATTAATATTAGTTTGATTTTACTATCTATTTTCCCCAGGTTTTTATAAAGTTGTGCAACTTAAGACATAATTTCATTTTTTTGCAATTAGCAAAGTAATTTTTAAAAGATTGCTTATTTCTCAACAAAAGTGTTCTAGACAGAAATGTTTTATTTCTTATGATTAGAAATGTAGTTTCATGTACTACAAAACTATGTAGTAATAAGGTCTCACGTAATTTTAATTTGTTTCTGTTCTCTTTTCTTTTTCAGAGTGTTTTGGTATTTTTAAATAACATTGTTTTTAAAATTATATATAAATATAATTAGTATTATTGTCTAATACATCGTTCAAACTTATTTCCACAATTGCTTCTTTAAAATGTAACAATACTAGGCTACACCCGACATTATTCCTATAAAATTTCCTTTTGTTCAAAGAATTCAGGGCATTAGACAGCCATTATCTAATCAGCCCATATTAGAAATCTATTTTAAAATAGTTTTCAAAAGGGTAGAATTATAGGAACTGTTAGCAAACCTCCATTTCAAATGAGTCACCATGTGACAATCTAGAATCTAAACAGTTCAGGAAATGTTATTAAAAACCAGAAAAAGAAAAAAAGCAACCTTTACACTGAATCTACCAAAACTGAATTATCTTTTACTTCTTTCAAGAACTATAGACAATCTTTAGTTTAAATTTGGATTGATAGTTATAGATTTTTGAAAAGTCAGTTCTCCCCATATTTGTGTAAATAAAAATAAAAAGACTTTTTGATTGGATCATCTAGGATGATATATCAAATTTGAGAGAAAGTGGCTACACGATTATTGGGCCGATCATAAAAGAACTATTTGCCAGAGATAAATAAGTGATGTTTTCTGATGCTAGTATACAGATAATAAAACCAGAGCATCTTCTATGATGCTTCCCATTCTATGTTTCTTGTTCTCTCCCTTCACCTCCAAATAAGGAGTCACATTTCCAACAATATTGTTGGATCCGATGATGGAAGAGGTGGATACAGCTCTTTCAGTAACAACAACTCTTTATTAGTAGACCAGTACAACCCAACTGAGTGTTAGTCTGGCAGTGTCCTCTTTACATAGAAGGCTGCCAGACAGCTTAGCCAATGAGTTTCAAGTATTTTCCCGCCTTTTTGGAGGACCTGAGTGAAAACTATAGCACACTCCTTATATGGTATATAACAAATATGCTAAGTTGCAAACCCTCATCAAAATGGCAAATTTTCAGAGGGCCATCAGCAGACTCCTGCATTTTTTTTTTAATTTTATGATAAATATAACTGTAGTTGCCACTTCTGGGATCTGAAATAGTTCATCATCTGTTCCAATATTGGAGATGGTAGTTAGTTGTTTGCCTAGGTGGTATCTAATCAAGTTTGTTCACTATAACTACTTTTAAACTAATGTTAAATATGAGTTAATACTACCTATGTCTTTTTATATACAGAAGTGTGCTTGGGTATGTGCCTATTTCCTTTCTAATAGATTCACTGATGAATGTGTGTGTGTGCAGACACACACAGAGACTCTTTTTAAAACACCTCATTTCAGTGCTTGTGTCAGGCCTGGAAACCATACTAGACTTTAGGGTTCCAGACGCTGCCACATTTTTCCCCTGAGGGGAAGAAGGGGGGTTGAGGGGTATGGTAACATTCTTCAAGCGGTCAAGGTTGGATGGTGTTCACATCTGCAGGAAGAGTGGCGAGAAGATATTCGAATGAACTGGGAGAACGTGGGACCATGTGACCAGCAAAGGGGTCAGGGGGGTGGGACTCTTGGGGTTTGTATAACTGGGAAAAGAATCTAGAAGTTCAGTTTTGGAATTTCACTCATCGTGTGCCAGTTTCCTCATGCTAGTAAAGAACTCTGAAAGACAATGGCTTCTGAGTTTTTTTTATGCAGAAGAGGTTTTTCTGGAACCTTGACAGCTTGAACATTATGAAGAGAATACTTTGGTTCCCTCTAAGATGTATGCTGCTGAAATGGTACTAGAAGGCACATAATAATGCCTTCTGAGACTCTGATCTGTGCTGTTGTGTGTGGGTTTTTTAACATGATGTTTAAACCTCCAAAGTTGTAAATCTGTCTCTTTCCACAGGCCCTGCGTTCACTCAAAATAATTTTCCAGAGTAGCAAATAAATATAAGTGCCCATTGGAAAAAAGATTGAAACATTTGCTGCACCTGCTTGACATGGAGCCCCATCAATGTTGTTGCTAACATATGAACATCAATCATAGCACACTTGAAATAGGGCATGTCATAGCAGACAGAGCCTGTCATGCCTAGGTTCAACTTTTTCTGAATTATAAGAGCAACCGTGTTCTAAATCTCTGCAAAGAGAAGTTTACTAATCTGTGAAAAAAAAAATCATGACAATAATTCTCGAAGTCTCTTACTCTCACAGTCTAGGTTTTAGAATCCCTCTTTTGTCTGTATTTTAAATCTTACCTCAGCCACATTTAATTTCTTGCTTTTTGTTTGGTTATTTAAAGTTTCTTTAGAATACTCCAAACAGCTAAGGTCACAATGAAGAATGAATCGTTTTTTAATTGTTAGAACAACAGTGTATATTTGTACCACAATTATTCGGTTGCTCTGATATTACAGTATGTAGAAATTCCATTAACCTCTATTTAATATAGAGGTTATGCTTTATTGATGACAGCACAAAAAGAATAGGATCAAGAGTTTTGGGAGAGAATTTGAGGAGAACTTCCTGGTTTGGTTTGACAGTTATAAAAACAATTTTGCTAAAATTATATTTGGCCTATTTTAAGGTGTATTAAAATATGTTATAAAATACATATTAAAAATGGCCTTTTGCATTCCATGTTGCCCATCCCTACACTATTCCTTAAACTAAATATAATTACTATGCAAATACCATAGCAAATTACTATTCAAAATCACATAGTGGTTACTCTGCAAACATTTGTTTGATAAAGGCATTTAAAAAAATCATCCTCCCCTTTCCCCTCCATTTCCCCCAAAATAATATTTTACTTGATATTGTTGCACTGCAAAGGGGAAATTGATACAAGTAAAACTCTCCGGAATATAGCTGATATCTTTTTTTTTTTACATTGTATTTCTTCAAGGATTCCAAATGCATTAGAGTTACACATACCACAGAATTGGGAGAAAAAATTCATCACCATTGAGCAGTGCTGACTTTCAGGTTGTCCTTCAGGTGTGGCAGTTTGTGATTTGAAACAAGTGCCACTTCCTGGATGTCTTATGTTTTTTATGGTTCCTACTGCACATCAATAATATGAATTCCATTTTAATTCTTCTGTAAGGGATTTTATTTATAGAGCAATTTTCAGTGCAGTGTCTTGTCCCTGTGAAATGATTGCCAACTCAGGCTGCAGTTAAAGTTTACAGCGTAGGTCTTCTTTCAAGGTACAATATGGATATTACTTTTCCCCAAAAAAAGTAATTTAAAATACTGAACAGTGGGCACACATTAAGTGCTTGAAAGCTTATTCAATCAGGACTTAGTACTTTGCATAAGTGAAGGAAAATGTCATTTGCTCTCAACACTTTCTGATGAACTAAACTTAGTCAAATTTGCCAAGGAGGGTGTATTTCTATGTTTTGTCCATAAACAATTGTGCATGTAGCAGTCTATGAAGAAGGGAAATCTGCTTTTTTTTTCCAGAATCAAACCCAACCAGACTGTTTTTTCCAAGAATGTCCAATCTTTTTAACCATCTATGTTAAAAATTGAGAATGCCATAGTTGATGGAGTTAGTAAAGATGGCTAAATTGATCAAGGAAAAAACACACAAATACCTTTGTTTCTATCTGGAAACCACTTCTGGACTTTGTGCTTGAGGTAGAAAACAAAATGAAAAATGAAACTTTGATTTTGGGCTTTACCTATTAGATATGGTATTATGTTTAAATTACTATGTAAAACTAAGAAGTGATGACCCTATTCTACTGCACCAAAGGGTGTTGGAAGTCAATGCCCTTCCTTTCTCCCCCCGCCTTCTTTTCCACACTTTTCCCTTTCCCTTCCAGGGGTGAAATTCAGCAGGTTCTGACAGGTTCTGAAGAACCGGTAGCAGAAATTTTGAGTAGTTTGGAGAATTGGCAAATACCACCTCTGGCTGGCCCCAGAGTGGGGTGGGAATGGAGATTTTGCAGTATCCTTCCCCTGCCATACCCACCAAGCCATGCCCACCAAGCCATACCATGCCCACTAAGCCATGCCCACACAACTGGTAGTAAAAAAAATTTGAATTCCACCACTGTTCCCTTCCCCATTTCTCTTTTTTGCTTTTGTATTTTTTTGTATATCATAAATTCATAAAAATTGTTATAAACAAAAACTAAAAAGGCATTGAAAAGATGTGACTTTAAACTAAAACAATTGAGAATGCCATATATGCCATATATATGCCATATATTTTATTTGATATCTTGCCAAATGCTAAACTCTAGCAACATATTGTCATATAAAAATAAAGAAAAAAACCTTAACAAATAGTACAAAGCTTTAAAATATGCAAATGTAACCATTAAATTACAACAGAAGTACAGTAATTAAAATAGTCTGGTATGTACATTGCTAATATGTACATACTAGACCTAATATATACTTAAGCCCTAAATAAAGCAAAATAATCAAACCTATACTGGATGGCTGAGTCAAGAGGAGTATTTGGATTCAAACAGAGATTTGTGATGGCTGATTGTTCACTTTTTATGTTCACTTTTTATCTCTTATATTGATAAACATCGAGAATCTACAGAGGCTTATTTGAGCTAGATGATATAAAATGTTGAAGCATGGACAAAGTTTCTTATAAACCTAAGAATTCTTAAATAGTTATTCCCATTAATTAATTCAGTGACTCCTCTGTTCTTTTTGCTGCTTCTAGGAGTCCAGACAGGGCCAATATGTCTATATAGAAAACTGATAGTAATGAAATGGACGCCAACAAGAAGCAGAAATTTGGTGGGGGAGAAGTATTGATTTGGAATCTTATCACCAAAATTATACATTTTCCTAATTTTTGAAGACATGGGGTGTGTTGCCTAAATAACTGAGGGGAACCTCACTGCCTCATCAGTAACCTCTGAAAATCCACACCTTGGACCCCATATTTAAAAGCAGAAGTAAATGGTATGTTGTTTCCAGTATGCTATTGGTAATCAGTGCAGTTATTTGCATTTTATGCAAACAAGTTTGGTGTGGCATTCTCTGGTTTTTAATTAAATTCATATTATTTCAGTTTAATTGGAATATTCATGGCACCACTGACTTCTAAAATTGTCTACTTGGGAAGTAATATTAGAGCTGAATATAAAAAATACAGAAACTCTTGACATTCAGAATATTGGGTAGGGGATAGGCAGTTTGAACGAGAACATTATGTAAAAAATAAAGAGAACCTCACAGAGAGCTGATGTGGAAATTAACCTTTGTGTATAATCTCAACAGTTCACTAGCAGTACAAATTGGATCAACAAGGAATTCATTTATTAGGGTGTAATTTCTTCTCAAGCAGCTGAGAGGATAACATTTTTCTCTGGTTTTGCATTAATTTGAGTATTTTGCCTGCTTTCTTGTAGTACAAATGCAAAGAAAATTGGGAAGAAGTGCAAAGTCTGATGGCAAAGATCATCTTCAGAGTCTGGAAGGTTATATAATGGCCCCAAGTAAGAAGCTTTGTCATAATTTAATATATCACCAAAGTAACTAGAGCCTTGGATTTCTAATTAGCAAACACCTGTTTTAAAATACTAGGCAAAATCCAATGCTCCCTGAGCAGGTGCTGAGATATGTATGCATTGTTCAATAAAAACATGTTTGGCCTCACTTCACATACTGCCATTTAAATATGCATCCTGAAATGATAGATTCACCAGTTTTCTACAATGGACCAAAGAGCAGCTTTGGGTAAAGAATTTTCAGGGAGAATATGGTTCAATACTTTCCCTAAGAACTCAAATATATTTAGAGGCTCAATACAGTTTATTAAAAGATATAAAGATATTAAATTGTCTACTATTTTGTCTTGTAAGTTGCTATGTCCAGTTCTAATGAGTTTATTTTTTGTGAATATGTCCACTTTGATTTTGCACATATACACACAGAGAAAGAGAAAAAGCAAGAGAAAATCTATGCATCTGTGGTGTAGCTTTACCAAAGCATAGGCATTTTGTTGATCAATTCTGCACGGTTTTTCTAAATGATTTCCCCTCAATAGCATGCCTTTTGTGTATTATTTACATGAAGAATTGCATGTATTTATTTAGTTGTAATTTAAATTTCTAGGTCTGCCAATCATCCATATCTCTGGACAGAATACAAAGATTAAAACTGAGAGCCAATGCTTTAAAGAAATAATCAAAAGACATGCACAAAGAAGAGTGGTGAAATGATTGAATTATCATTTACTTAAGCCTCTCTAATTCCTGGGAATCATCCTGCAAAATGTGGAAAACAACATATTTCAAATAATAGCTAAGGTTAGGTTTATGTAATATTCCTTAATACAAAATAATTTCCCCCCATTCCTTTTCTTAAAGTTTGACTTGAATTCTAGTATGTGAATGTGTTTCACTTTGTGTGTGTGTGTGTGTGTGTGAGAGAGAGAGAGAGAGAGTGAGAGAGTTTGGGGGGGGGAAATGCGCAATACACACCCTATGGCCTATTTGCACAATTGTTACAACCTCACAGATCTCAATTAAGTAGAAAGCAAGACTTGTATTCCTGCCGCCCCCCCCCCTCCCATGTGTGTGTGTTTTGCAAACCTAAGGTCAAGATATAATCAAAATTTGTTTTTATTTTTTGCTTAGGCACATCTTATTTCTTAAAATGTAACCTTTTGTTTGGGAAGTGCATTCTCTGAGATGGAACAGAAGTGATAGAGATGGAAATTAACACTATTTCACCTGGGCATTATTTTCTGAACCTGAGTGTTATCTTAGATTGTTATTCCATTGGAATTATTACGGAAACAGCCAGTGAGCAGAATGTAACTTGAAGTGCAGGTAACCATGGAAAATATCAGGCTCTAGTGCTGAAGCCTAATACTTTGACATAGCATATGATGCATGTATAAACCCTATTTCAGATTTAGCACTTTTCTGAATCCCCTCCATTTCAAAAAGATAGTTAAGCATGGGTTTAACTCATATATAAATAAGGACATAAAGTTGCTCCCATTCATATTTGCTTGAAAACTATTTCCCCTCAAGACTTACATGGCAGCCTTAACCATAGCTGTCAGGGAGTAAGCCCCACAGATAGATTTTCAGGGTAAACATTAATAGTATGCACACTGATACACTAAGAATGTCTTAAATATTGACTGAATCATCGCTAAAGTTTAGAACTGTTGCATCCCAGCCCAAAGTTGTTTTCCAGAGCAATTTTCATGACCTAGGGAGTATGGTTCACTAAGTGGAGAAGAATTTACTTCCTAAGAAAACCTTTTTAAGATTATGCTATATGTCAACTTTTAGTATCCATACTTCTGCCAAAAAAAAAGAGACACCAAGAGAAATTTATATTGTAAGTTTGAAAAATAAATATCCCCATGTTTTTGTGTTTGCAAGCATTTGGTGGCTGGTTACTTGACCCTTTAGGCTTATTGAAATGTCAGTTATTCAGTGACTGAATAAAGCATTGGCACTTACATGTCCTCTTTTCAAAAGCTTTTTCCCCAAATATGAGTTATTGTGATTGATTGATTTTTCATAATTTCACGACACTGGAATGAAGATACCCGCCACCTATTTTATACATGCAAACAAACCTTCTTTGTTATTTTCATTTTTCTGCTGTAGCTTTTAAAGAGAGTGATGTTAGACAGCATCAAAATTATGAGCAGGCAGAAGTAACTTGTTTGTAGATGAATAAGCAACCTTTTATCACAAATATCCTAACAGGCAGGCATCTGTGGAATTTTATCACCTATTATGAGTCCTTTAGTACTGAAAGCTTTGGCTGACTTAAAAGTGAAATGTAGAATTACCTTGACATCTGAGCCCTAAACAGGTAATAGAATAAAGGCAAACATTTCAAATTGTATACTGCAATCCAACTTTCTGAGTTAATTAGGATACAGTTTATAGACACAATAATATTTTTTTCATTTAAAATTGTCTAAAGCTAAACTCAGGGGTGGGCTGCTGGGGGTTCGCAGGGGTTTGGGAGAACTTCTAGCTAAGATTCTGTGCAGTTTGGAGAACCCCCAAATCCCATTCATGGCTGGCCCCATCCACCCCACCCACCCACTCCTAGGAGTCTCTATGTGACCCATTTTGGATGCAGATAAGTACAGAGTGTGCATGGAGGCTTGGGGAGGGCGAAAAACAGGCCTACTGGAAGTTCAGGAAGGCAGCAAACAGGCCCGTTTCCAGCCTCCAGAGAGCCTCTGGACTTGGGGAGGTCATTTTCGCCCTCCCGGATGCTTGAGGAAAGCCTCCGGAGCCCAGGGAGGGCAAAAACGGCACCCCCTGCCATGGTGCAGGAGGCAGATTAGGCCATGCCGACCGTGGCCATGCCCACCCAGCAACTAGGCAGAGAACGCCTTGTTAAAATTTTTGAAACACACCCCTGGCTGAACTCCTATTACCAACTATATTGGAGTGAATTTCACTAGACTCAGCAGAACTTATATCTGACTGAGTAGATAAGTGTAAGAGTGAGCACATAAAGATGCACCATAATTGGAACCCAAAAGATGATGTAGACTATTTTGCATGACCATTATCTTTTTCCTTGTTCTATCTGTCTATGAAGATTCTCAATCATCTAGGTCATGGTTGTCCCAAAGGTGCTTTACAAAAGGCAATAGGACTTTCTTGGTTTTTTTCCCTTGAATACATTTCACTTCTCATCCAAGAAGCTTCTTTAGAAAGTTGAGAAGTGAAATGATTTCAAAGGAAAAAAAAAAACAAGGCAGTCCAGTTGCCTTTTGAAAAGCACCTTTGGGGCTGCTTGCTCCAAAGAAGGGGAAAAAAAGTCTGCTAATGTGCAAATGAATGTGATTTAATAGTCAGAGAAATATGAATTAAGACTGTTCAAATCTTTATTCCAACACTTCATGATTATTTATTAGGCCAACATGAAAAAATGTCTGGGTTTTGGTACACCATCTGGTGAACTGAACTGGTTTTGAGATGCCTGGATAAAATAGAATTCGGTTTTTATTTCCTCCAAACACCTCCCTAGTGCAATTCCATTTGTGCAATGGCACAATTTGTGAAAAAAAGACAAAATTTTAAAATAATTTCTCCAAAACCTATGAAGAAGTGAGCTTCCACTATTTGATAATATCTGATTTATTGACTAAACCAAAATATTAAAGAGGATGCAGTTTCCTTGACTGGGCAAAACAACATTCTTCCCAAAGGGCTTGTTTCCATTTCTTCCCTCCATTTTATAAAACTATAAGGTGATTCCAGAAAAAAAGATAAATTGGCTGACCAATGATCCTCTAAGTAGAAAGCCCTTGTGATCCCATATTCTGTCTGCAATGGTTGAAAATGTGCAGAAACGCAGGTTCTATTTCACATATTAATCTTACAAAGTCCACACGTACTGATTTTATTTGGAATTCTGTTGTCTGATTCCTTCTTTTTCCAAAAAGGAAAGGTAACAACTCTGCGTATACCTAGATATGTGGTTTCATGAGTTTAAGGTAAAGGTTCCCCTCACACATATGTGGTGGTTGTTCCCGACTCTAGGGGGCAGTGTTCATCTCCGTTTCAAAGCCGGAGAGCCAGCACTGTCCAAAAACATCTCCGTGGTCATGTGGCCGGCATGACTAAATGCCAAAGGAGCACGGAACACTGCTACCTTCCCACCAAAGGTGGTCCCTATTTTTCTACTTGCATTTTTTTAAACCTGCTTTCAAACTTCTAAGTTGGCAGAAGTTGGGACAAGTAATGGGAGCTCACCTCGTTATGCGGCACTAGGGATTTGAATCACTGAACTGCAGATTTTTCAATCAACAAACTCAGACTCTTAGCCACTGAGCCACTGCATACCTCTTTCATGAGTTTACTAAGTCTCATAAAACATTAGCCGTGTAAAATATAACACAATGCAGAGCTGCCTTTTATATTTTGAAAGTAGCACAAAGTTTAGTAAGTTTTATGTTTTGAAGTTTTTGGTAGGAAGATCCAAAGTACCATTCTTTTTTTATTCCCCTAGTTTTATAGTGAATGGAAATGTCCCTGGTAGAAGGACTTCCAAACTTTCAAACAAGACAGATGTTGGTGTGTCAGGAGGTTCAGTTTGAGTAGTGGCAGCTTATCATATATAGCATTTTGTATAAAATTTCTTGGAAGAAGAGAGCTGCCAGCTATGATTGAAATTACTTCCCCCACCCAGTTTGTTATAATCAACTTGAATCAATCACATTCTGGGCTTTTTTCTCCTCCTGAGCTGAAATGCTATCCACATCCTTGACATGGCAGAAAACTATGCCTGCATGATGTTGACATCCCATTGCCAATGCCCTTTTCAAGTTCACTACAGTTATCTGACTCCCCTCCAAGATAATGAATTATAAAGCTTAACAGATGTTGCACACTTGCAATTGCCCTTGGTCAGTATTGAAATAAGGAGAAAGCACTTCAGCTAAGGACAACTTAAGTCTGCCTCACTCATGGACAATAGATAAGAGGAAAGCAATGTCATGGAGAAACAGCGGAGAGAGAGAGAAAAATGATGTTGCAAGGGCACGTTTGAACTGTGATTAGGTGCAAGTGGTAAAATATTTCTCTGGCTACCAGGTGTATTGAAATGATAAAGGGCTCTTTTTTCATGTTCAAATGTTTTATGTTCAAATGTGAATTCCATGCAGTTTCCCAAAAAGAGAGAAGTTTTTTGAGCTACTGTGAGCTACCCATAATATGGAAACTTTTAAGAAAACCAATGCGGTTAAATAATGGTTAAAATATCGGACCAATGAACCATGGATATTCACCAAGTAAAATTTTGCCTAGTAGGTTATTGCCTACTAAAAGATTTCTAAAAGTCTAGAGATAAGAGAAAAGAGCACTGAAGGAAAACTTAAAATGAAAAAGGATGACTTAAGTCTTGTTTTATATAGCAATAGCACTTAGACTTATATACTGCTTTACAGTGCTTTACAGCCCCCTCTAATGGTTTACAGAGTCAGCATATTGCCCCCAACAATCTGGCTCCTCATTTTACCCACCTTGGAAGGATGGAAGGCTGAGTCAATCTTGAGCCTGGTGAAATTTGAATTGCCAAATTGCAGGCAGCCAGCAGCCAGCAGAAGTAGCCTTCAGTACTGCACTCTAACCACTGCGCCACTGTGGCTCATGCCTGACTTATAGAAAATATGGGTATAATGTTAACTGCTGAATAATAATACAAACTCTATAAGCCTGTTAAAATGTGTTTATTTTTCTGGGATTCTCCTATATTTTTTCTAGAAGTCTTCTATAAACTTTGGAATATGTGTAAAGAAGAAGAGCAACTAAGATGATTAAAGGCCTGGAATTAAAACATATGAAGAATGATTGCAGGATTTGGGTATGGCTAATCTAGAGAAAGTAAGGACTAGGTAGGACATGATACCAGTATTCCAGTATTTGAGATGTTTCTACAAAGAGGAGGGGGTCAACTTATTTTCCAAAGCACCAGAGGGCATGACAAGAAAAAATGAATGGAAACTAATTAAGGAGAGAAGCAACCTTGAATTAAGGAGAAACTTCCTAACAGTGAGGACGATAAACCAGTGGAACAACTTGCCTTCAGAAGTTGTGGTTTCTTCATCACTGGAGGTTTTTAAGAAGAGATTGGACAGTCACTTGTAAGAAATGATAGGGTCTCCTACTTGAGCAGGGAGTTGGATAATAATAATAATAATAATAATAATAATAATAATAATAATAATAATAATAATAATAATAATAATAATAATAATAATAATAATAATAATAATAATAATTTAATTTCTATACCGCCCTTCTCCCGAAGGACTCAGGGCGGTGCATAGCCAGAATAAAATACAAAAAACAACACATACAATACTAAGAACAACCCTTAAAAAACATATTGCCTGTGAACCACCCTGAGTCCTATAGGAGATGGTGCGGTATAAAAGTATGATTAATAAATAAATAAATAAATAAAATGATCTCACCCAGCGGCTTCATATAGATGTTGAACAGAAGAGGTGAGAGAATCGATCCCTGCGGCACCCCACACATGAGGCGCCTCGGGGTCGATCTCTGCCCCACTGTCAACACCGTCTGCGTCCGGTCAGAGAGGTAGGAGGAGAACCACTGATAAACGGTGCCTCCCACTCCCAAACCCTCCAACCGGCACAGCAGGATACCATGGTCGATGGTATCGAAAGCCGCTGAGAGGTCTAATAGGACCAGGGCAGAGGAGTAACCCCTATCCCTGGCCCTCCAGAGATCATCCACCAACGCGACCAAAGCCATCTCTGTACTGTATCTGGGCCAAAAGCCGGACTGGAACGGGTCTAGATAGACAGTTTCATCCAGGTACTGGGGTAGCTGACATGCCATTGCACTCTCTACAACCTTCGCTGTAAAGCGAAGATTGGAGACTGGATGGTAATTTCCTAAAACAGCTGAGTCCAGGGAAGGCTTCTTGAGGAGAGGTCTCACCACCGCCTCTTTCAAGGTAGCGGGAAAGACCCCCTCCCACAAAGAAGCATTTGTAATCCCCCGGAGCCAGCCTCGTGTCACCTCCTGCGTGGCCAGCACAAACCAGGAGGGGCACGGGTCCAGTAAACATGTGGTGGCATTCAACCTTCCCAGCAGCCTGTCCATGTCCTCGGGAGTCACAGGGTCAAAACTATCCCAAACAGTCTCAACAAGATGAGTCTCGAAACTCTCGCCTGGATCTACCCAATTTTGATCCAATCCATCCCAAAGCTGAACGATTTTATCGTATAGATTACCGTTAAACTCCTTGGCACGCCCTTGTAATGGGTCCTCCCGTCCCTCCTGTTGAAGGAGAGAGCGGGTCACCCGAAACAGGGCGGCCAGGCAGTTATCTGCTGACGCAATGAGGGAGGAAACGTAAGAACGTTTCGCATCCCTCAATGCCACTAGGTAGGTCCTACTATAGGACCTAACTAGTGTCCGGTCAGCCTCAGAATGGCTGGATCTCCAGGCACTCTCTAGGCGTGTTCTCCAGCGTTTCATCTCCCTCAGCTCCTCGGAGAACCAAGGAGCTGGTTGAGACCAATGCCGGGTCAGAGGCCGCAAAGGCACGACACGGTCCAAAGCTCCAGCAGCGGCCTGTTCCCATATCGGGAAATGGCCCAAGCTCCGTCAGGAACCTCTCTGGGTCCATCAGGCATCTGGGATGGAACCAACGCATTGGTTCTGTCTCCCTGCGGTGGTGGGTAGCGGTCTGAAAGTCCAGACGAAGGAGAAAATGATCTGACCATGACAAGGGTTCGACAACTAAATCGTTTAAAATCAGATCATTCAACCACTGGCCAGAGATAAAAATCAAATCTAGGGTGCCTCCCCCGATGTGGGTAGGGCCGTCAACTAATTGAGTCAGGTCCATGGCCGTCATGGAAGCCATGAACTCCCGAGCCGTCGAGGATGCCACGCTGGTTGATGGCAGATTGAAATCCCCCATGACCAACAGTCTAGGGGTTTCAACTGACAACCCAGCCAGCAACTCCAACAGCTCGGGCAGGGCTGTTGTCATGCAGCAAGGAGCCAGGTACGTGATCAACAAGCCCACCTGAGTCCTACGACCCCACTTCACATAGAGGGATTCGCAACCAGCTATCTGAGGCACAGTGGTCTCCCTCGGTTCCAGACTCTCCTTAATAATAACCGTCACCCCGCCACCCCTACCTTGGGCCCTCGGCTGATGGAATGCTCGGAAACCTGGTGGGCATATCTCCACTAGGGGAACCCCCCCTTCGGTGCCCAACCAGGTTTCCATAATGCCCATAACGTCTGTGGTCCCTCCTGAATTAGATCTGAAATCAGGGAGGCTTTGTTAACCACGGACCTTGCATTACATAACATCAGCCAAAGGCCCAAGGCCCGACTCTGGCCACTCGGGGAACGGGAAAATTCTGGGGGGCCGGAGCACGTGATCGCTCTTAAATAGCGAGGGCGTACCCCCGAAACCTGATGTGGCCCCCCCATTCCACCATATCTGCCTCTCCCACTTACCTTATTGATAACACAACCCTGATAAACTGGAACGAAACTGGAAGAAGACTTCCAAGGTTCCTTCTAGCTCATTTCTGAATTGATTGATTGATTGAAACCTTTGCCTAGAGAGGCACCTTCTTGTACAACAATCCTGTTGAAAAAAATTACTTTCTTTTGTCCCCTAAATTTGATTTGTTGGTGAATACAGTTAAGAACCCATTCCTTCTACAAGTGGACATTTCTACAATATTATTCTCTCATAATCTAATATACCTTACAAATTGCTATTCTAGGAATAAAATAAAGGGAGATCCCTTGGTCCATATGAGAAAAGGTAGGATACTGATTTAATTTATTAATTCATAATAAATCCAACAAGGTTCTGTCACTTAAAATGACTTCTGCAGGAGAAATGCCAGAACTAAAATCTGCCCCCTCTCCCCATGTAGTCAGATAAACCTTATGGGAACAAAGTAAGAAAAAAAAAATCAAAGCAAAACTTGTTTTGGTTTGAGTGAGAGTAATAAATAGATAGATGCTGTCTATAATGATCATCTCAATCTGGAAGAGTTTAAAGAAATTAGTATACAGGTAGCAAAGTTGGTGATTCAATTGTGCTGGAAAATATAAACAAAATCAATTTGATAGCAACTGTCAGAGACTTTTTTAAAAAGGGGATTCACTTAGAAATTAGAATACATGCAGCACTGACTCAAATAAAATGTCAACAGTTACCTATTGGGACAAGAATGACTTAGGTTGCCTTCTGCTTAGTAAAGGAATCTATTCAATGTATAATAATAAATTAAACTCAGTAAATACATCTATAACTCTTCTAATCTGGAGAACCTGTCCCTTAGAAATCGTATCTCATCATTGAGTCTGAGAAAAGAATTAAACTACAGATGATGAAGGATTTCAAACAAAGGTCAAAAAGATGTCACCATCTGCAATGAGAGATATATAAATCAGTGGATAAATGTTATTTTAGCCACCAATTTTGTTATCCCATTGCAACAGATAGGCTGTTGCATGGGATAGGATAGACCAACAGATAGAATAACATTTTTACCTTTTCTCCCTCCTCTAGTTTCTACTTTTTTTACTTTTAAGTTGCATTTATTACTTCACAGATCCCCACCTTAACAAAATCTATCAGCAGCTAAGTATCTGCTCTCATTCTCATAGTATATGAGAATGCCTGCCTACATGTCTACCTCAGTGGTGGGTTTCAAAAATTTTTACTACTGGTTCTGTGGGTGTGGCTTGGTGGGCATAGCATGGCTTGGCGGGCTTGGCAGGGGAAGGATACTGTAAAATCTCCACTCCCTCCCCAATCCAGGGGAAGGTTACTGCAAAATCCCCTTTTCTTCCCAATCAGCTGGGACTCGGGAGGCAGAGAATAGATGGGGACAGGGCCAGTCAGAATTTTTACTACTGGTTCTCTGAACTACTCAAAATTTCCACTACCAGTTCTCCAGAACTGGTCAGAACCTGCTGAAATCCACCTCTGGTTTACCTGAAAGTCAATGTTTTCTATAGTTTTATTGGCAAAACTTTGGAAGTAGTTAGCCATGGTTACTTCTTAGGTCTAACCTAAGCTATGCTTTCCTGCTTTACATATTATATCATTCAATGAATAGACAATAAAAACTTCTGTTGTTATCAGGATCTCTGATTACCCTGCAGATAAGTGGTTGTTATTGTGAATCCAAGTGTTTCACCTGCCTCATATTTTTCCCCACTACAGTTTGTACATTTATATCGCTTCTAAATTTAGCAGTAAATTTGCAACAAAATTAAAATGAAGCAATTAATCAAAACTGATGCTCTTCATTCTCTATGTCTGGTAGGTGTACTTTTAGTATATAAAAAATAACTAGGGAGGGAATGTGAGAAAGTTAAGAAGTTAGACTAGGGCAGTGGTGATATTCAGCCGGTTCTATCCGGTTCGGATGAACTGGTAGCAGTGCCGGCAGGAGGCTCCGCCCACCAGCCCAGATGTAATCATGTCCCATTTCTGACGATCTGTGCATGTGCGGAAGGCCCTGCACATGCACGGATTGTCAAAAACGGAATGTGATTACGTCCAGGCGGGTGGGCAGAGCCTCCTGCTGGCACCGCTACTGGTTCTCACGCTCGCATTTGCAAACTAGTAGCAAAGGTAAGTGAATACTGGACTGGGGATATGGAGAGAGGAAGAGGATGATCAATTGACAATGCTATAGCAGTATTTCAAATTGCAGATTGATTGTTGAACAGTGGGGACTGGACTAAATGAATTCGAAATAATTTCCAATCCAATGCCATTTGTTTATTTATAATATGAAGGAATTCTTCAAGGTATAATTTTGTCTATAAACTAATACATTTGCTCTGACGATTTCTGATGCCATATTTTACTATTCCTTTCCCTCTCCTCCCATTCCTTTTTTCTCCCTCTCTCTCTCATACACACTCATTCATATACATTATGAAAATTCAGCAATAAATTTCTCTCTAAAGGGAACAGCCTTATGATTCACACTAATAATCAGGAATCAATCACCACCTTTCCACATAATGGTCATCTGAAGGTACAACAGTGTCCATACATTCACACCTATTTATTTCCTTTCTTATTTGAGAATAAAATGGAATAAATGTATAAACATCATTCTTAAAACTCTAGTAAGACAATGTCATCATTTATGAATGATGGAAAAAAACAAATTATTAT
Source organism: Ahaetulla prasina (assembly GCF_028640845.1). Classification (NCBI taxonomy): domain Eukaryota; kingdom Metazoa; phylum Chordata; class Lepidosauria; order Squamata; family Colubridae; genus Ahaetulla; species Ahaetulla prasina. The sequence goes on along the minus strand of NC_080541.1, from coordinate 89,137,076 downwards.
TAATCTTGGGGCATATTTATTATATTATCTTAAAAACACTTGGTCTTTAATATGTTGAATTACAGTACTGTAATTGTTCCAGTCATTGTGGGCAGTGGATAAGGGTGCTGGGAATTGTAGTTTGTCAGTATCTGAATGCATACAACCAGATTTTTCTTAAATGACGTTTTTAAGTTTAGCCTGCTTCGGATACCTTATTCTTAGTTCTTTGTTTCGATACTAAAGTTGAAGTTCGCAAGAGGCTTAAAATTCTGTTGCCATTTAGCTAAATGAAGCAGATTTTTTTTAATAAAAAAAATGTATTCTGAAAATTACTGCAAAGGTTCATTGCCATTCTACACAACATCTCCTACCTTTAATTTGCTCTGGAAATCTCATTTGCATGATTGCTTGTTATATCCTTTGTCTCAAAATATGTTAAGTGTTACTGTTGATTGGGAAAAAAAGATTGTTGTAGAGCACCATTTTCCCTCAAGTGGCATGCTATGCAATCATATATGCCAATTTCATATGCCTTTAGCGTTACTCATTCTTTGCTGATGGAAATTTTGTTAACAGTAAACATGAGGATTTGCAGCATGGTAATTTACCTATTTCCAGGTGTGTCAGCAAATTGTCCAAACTGTGCTTTATGCTGCAACTTTGTGCATGAAAATATCGCTCTCCTACTTTTTACAGAAAAATAAAAAATGCCAATTATGATACTGCCCACGTTTCATATACCCGGTTTCCTATTAGGATTATACCTTTATTTATTTTGGGGGGTGGGTGAATCAGAACCAGGAAACCATTGAACTCAATGAATAAAATTCAATTTAATGTAACTAAAGGCAGTTAAAATTGGAGTGAACAATATACTTATTTATATAAGTATAAATATATAAATACTTATTTATATAAGTATAAATATAAGTTGGAGTGAACAATATACTTATTTGTAATAAATAAATATGTAAGAAATAAATTATTTAAATAATAAAGACGTGGTGGTTCAGTAGCTAAGATGCTGAGCTTGTTAATCGAAAGGTCAGCAGTTCAGCGGTTTGAATCCCTAGTGCCACACAACAGGGTGAGCTCCTGTTACTTGTCCCAGCTTCTGCCAAACTGCTAGTTTGAAAGCATGTAAAAAATGCAAGTAGAAAAATAAGGACCACCTATGGTAGGAAGGTAACAGCAGTCCATGCGCCCTTGGCGTTTAGTCATGCCAGCCACATGACCATGGAGACCTCTTCAGACAGCACTGACTCTTCAGTTTTGAAACGGAGATGAGCACTGCCCTCTAGAATCAGGAATGACTAGCACATATGTGCGAGGGGAACATTTACTTTTAAATACACCTGTAATGGTTTCTAACATACGCATGCCATGGCGAAAATGCCATGCTTCAAAAGGAATCAAAGTGAACATGTTGTCTTACAGAAATTTGAGAAACTATTGGTAAATTTAAACATCTTAACCTGCTCAATGGTGAATCCATCTAACTTCCACATTCACTGTTTCAGGCATTTGAAGAAAGTAATTATCTTGGTTTTGGATAAGTTAGTGCTAACGTCTTCTAATCTATTGATGTGCTTCCAAAGCTATTTTAAAACCAATAGAAGTCAAGGACAAAATTACTGTAATACACTGATATGGAGTTGTTTGAGAGGATGAGCTATTTTAAAACCAATAGAAGTCAAGGACAAAATTACTGTCATACACTGATATGGGGTTTTTTGAGAGGATGGAAGATGGAATTACTTAATTAGAGTATCAGTGAATTTATATAATAGTTAAATAAAGCTGGAGCCAATGCATAACTTTGTGTAGCTCATCTCTGTACTGACATTTCCTTGGTAACGTACCACATCTGACCTTCAGAGTAGAATTCTCATGTATTTAAATCAGAGGCAGCAAGTGTTTGCCATTGTAAATTATTTAAGTATATACCACAGTTTAGACCTAGTTACTGTGTCCAAAGCAAATATAAAATTAACAAATTCTGCAAAAGGGATGAACCAGGTCTACACTTTTCTGCCAAATGTTATAGCCGCTAAGCATGGTCTAATCTTGACTGTCCTGCCCTAAACACATCTTGTTTATTAATCAAAATGTCTTCGGATTCAAGTCAGTTAAGAAGATTCGCTTGTAGGTATATTGCATTTTGATACCTTGGCTTAACAACCTAATTGAGCAGAAATAACCAGAATGACCAAGAGCAGGGAAAAAACCACAAACAAACAAACAAACCAGTGGAAGCAATAGTGACTTCCAACTTCATGACAGCTTCCCTACAGAAGATTTCTTGTGGTAATCTGCCAGAGAACATTGGAAATCTCCCCTCCCCTCCCCTCTCCTTGCAGGCAGGTAAATGGTTACTGCTGGGTATGGGATAGAGTGAGATTAAAGGGAAAAAAAAGAGCCATGGTGGTGCAGTGGTTAGAATGCAGTACTGCAGGCTACTTCTGCTGACTGCCAGCTACTAGCAGTTCAGCAATTTGATTCTCACCAGCTCAAGGTTGACTCAGCTTTCCATCCTTCCAAGGTGGGTAAAATGAGGTCCCAGACTGTTGGAGGCAATATGCTGACTCTGTAAACTGGTTAGAGAGGGCTGTAAAGCACTGTGAAGCAGTATATAAGTCTAAGTGCTATTGCTATTGCTATCACATAACCACAGGAGCAGCCCAGTAGCATCAAAGCAGACACAACTTGCCCAAATTTAATTTCCTCAGAAATCATGGGTCTTGGATCTGGAGAAACATTCTGTGAATTATCCTATTGAGCTACCTTGGTTCAGAAATGGTTGCCCTGTGATCTACTATTTCACTATGTTAAAGGTCATGACAATGAGAGATTTAGTAGTATATAGATGATATAGAAAATTCAGATTTATACACAGAAATGCAAACACAATGGTTCCCCCTTAATTTGTGTACAATACAGTAATTAGATTATCACACATGGACTTAAATCTACATTGCACCAATTCTTAAGGCCTTAAAAGTTGTATAAGTATACAGTTATTAAATATAGCTCTAAATGACTTGGGGTTTGTATTCTACAGTCTCCCTGTCTTTGTTATGAACCTCCTAGACATTAAACTGTGGGAAACATCCTTTAATATCAGTACATCTAGACCTAGAGATTAACTTTTCCACCATATAGGAATAGGAAAAGGCTGCACCCAAACTATGAAATTTTTCTAGGCTTTTGTGCTGGTAAGGTACAAGCTAGCCTTCGTCTTGCATTACCTTAGTGTAATTTAATGTCTGGTATTTGATTAGATATATTGTAAAGCAATATTGTTATGTCTACTGTATTAATATTCTTTTATGAATAATTTTGTATTTGAGTTCTTTCTAAAAGCTACCAAAAGCTAGCCACATATTCCCTAAAATAGTGTAATTTATTCCAGTGGTAAAATTCAAATTTTTTTACTACCAGTTGTGTGGGCGTGGCTTGGTGGGCGTGGCAGGGGAAGGATACTGCAAAATCCCCATTCCCTCCTGACTCCAGGGGGAAGGATATTGATTTATTCCTTAGGGCTTCCCCTATCCATTCCAATGATATTACAACATAACCAGCTGCACTGAAATTTTCAGGCAAGTCAAAATAGCATAGGGAAATTCCTAGCTCAAGAAAAATTGCTAGAACCTGCTAGTTAATTGTTATTTTAATTTGTATTTATATGTTTTTACTTGCCTGTGAACCGCCCTGAGTCCTTCGGGAGATAGGGCGGTATATAATTGTGATAAATGTGATTAATAAATAAATAAATAAATAAATAAATAAATAAATAAATAAATAAAATAGTTTCTACTTTCTTGTTGATAATTATTATTATTTTTTTGACAACAACGATACATTTGTGAGATAATAGAACAACACTAAATTTTCTCTGTCTTCTACTTAAATCTCTGGGGAAGAATAATCTTCCCGCAAAACCAGAATTCTCCTTAACTCTTTTTGTTTTCTAGATGAGAAATATCATAGTAACATCAAGTTGTAGGAAAAGCCACTTTTTTCCCTTCTTTTTTCCTTGGCAATGCAATAGCTATGCAGTTTATTAAGCTAGCATGTCTTACAGTGATTGTTAGCAAAGTTTGGAATCCCACCCAAGATTTGGAATAACTTTTTTAAAATGTAATCCTAGACTGCTAATGTATTATTATTATTATTTACAAATTACAGTTTTCTTTGGATCATTTTTGTTCGAGCATATTAGGGCAAAGAAAGATTAATGGAGAGGCAAATTAAAAGGCCATGGATGGCATTTATTTGCTACTCAATACATTTATCTGGACATGAGTTATTGGGTCATAGATCACAGGATTTCATTGAATTTCACTGGAAGGAAAATGGAGGGATGAATTTGGGGCCAAAGTATCAACAGAATTTAGTGGTAAATCAAGAGGTGTTTAATTGTGTGTTGTTCTGCAATGGTTAAAATATTCTGGGAAGGGAGGGAGGGAGGGAAGGAAGGGAGGGAGGGAGGAAGGGAAGGAAGGAAGGAAGGAAAGATGAAAATATTCATAATTCATAGATTGGTAGAGAAGTTTTCTGGGCAAACAGAATGTTTTCAAGATTCTACAGGGAAAAAAGGTTACCCCAAGAGCTCCGTTCAATTGCATCCACAATTTCTGCTGATACTCTATAATTGTCATGGAAATAAGGAAACTTTTCCCAGGTGGGGCACACATACAGACTATATATACTCTTTGCTTCAACTAATAAAGAACAGCTGTTAAAGAATCATTAACAGAATTCAAAAGAAAACATCTGTATTAATATAATATAACAACAGAGTTGGAAGGGACCTTGGAGGCCTTCTAGTCCAACCCCCTGCCCAGGCAGGAAACCCTACACAATCTCAGTCAGATGGTTATCCAACATTTTCTTAAAAATTTCCAGTGTTGGAACATTCACAACTTCTGCAGGCAAGTTGTTCCACTTATTAGTTGTTCTAACTGTCAGGAAATTTCTCCTTAGTTCTAAGTTGCTTCTTTCCTTGATCCACCCATTGCTTCTTGTTCTACCCTCAGGTGCTTTGGAGAACAGCCCAACTCCCTCTTCTTTGTGGCAACCCCTGAGATATTGGAACACTGCTATCATGTCTCCCCTAGTCCTTCTTTTTATTAAACTAGACATACCCAGTTCCTGCAACCATTCTTCATTTGTTTTAGCTTCCAGTCCCCTAATCATCTTTGTTGCTCTTCTCTGCACTCTTTCTAGAGTCTCAACATCTTTTTTACATCATGGCGACCAAAACTGGATGCAATATTCCAAGTGTGGCCTTACCAAGGCATTATAAAGTGGCACTAACACTTCACGTGATCTTGATTCTATCCCTCTGTTTATGCAGCCCAGAACTGTGTTGGCTTTTTTAGCAGCTGCTGCACACTGCTGGCTCATATCTAAATGGTTATCCATTAGGACTCGAAGATCCCTCTCACAGGTACTACTATTGAGCAAGGTACCACATACCTGTGCATTTTGTGTTTTTTTTTTGCCTAAATGTAGAACCTTACTTTTTTCACTGTTGAATTTCATTTTGTTAGATAGCGCCCAATGTATTGTTGTTTACTACAACAGAAGACCATATCTGGAAACAGAATATTACGGACAAAATGCAATTGCTAACTGCTTAGAATGAAATTAGAGTTATATCTCCCTCTAAGAAAAGAAAGAGGATGTCTAGTTGGTACAAGACTATTGTATTTTCATGTCTGGCAAGGCCACAAGGGAAATGTGTCATTGGTATTTGTAAGTGCTTAAGTTTGTCCCATCTGTCCAACACAATTAACTCATAGAATTGCAAATCAAAAAAATGTTCCATTTTTAATGTTTCAAAGTCAATGTGTGTGTGTGTGTGTGTGTGTATGCATACACACAGACTTATACAATCTGTGTTTGTGTATCTCTCTCTCTCTCTCTCTGTTTGTGTATAAAGTTTCAGTAGCCCTTTCCATTAGTTTTGAACTTTAGTTTCTAGCATCATGAGCATGAGCCATGCTGAGTGGGATGATGTAATGGGAGTTGATATCAGACATTACTTGGAGTACCATAGATTCTCACTTTAATTCAATGTGGGACCTGTCTGGTTTCCAGACTGTTTCCAGACTCCAGCTGTGAACATTTTTATAGATAACGAAAACATTATTCTTGATTTTAGGCATCTATATAAAAAGAATATGAGAAAAGCATATTTTAAATGTCAAGGCACAAATTCCTCCAGTGACATGGACCTTTGCCAAATGTGTTTGCTGTTCCACGTGTTCCGTCATATTTGATTACACTCAAATCCCCTTAAGACCTTTAGCTGAATTATACAATCATCACACTGTTTTGGAAACAAAGATGCACCCAAGAGCCTTTTTTATTTTGACCATAGGTTTATTGACTGCAATGATCCATTTAAACAATTTTTGGAAATACCATGTCAGTCATATAATTGAATCTGATAGATTTGATTCAGTAGATATCGAAAAACATTGCATAAATATACAGCTTGGACTTTTAAGTCTTTAAACAACAATACATGTACATCCTTTTGAACCAGAAATAATATGTCTTCCAGATGGAAAAGGTGAAAACATGTAATACCTGGGAGCTTTTTTCCTGGGAAAAATAATTCATAGTACATCTGATTACATTTATCTGTATTCTTGAAGACAATGCACAGAGAAATCACTCATGTCTTAACAGAGTCTTCGTTATTTTGCATTCATTATAATGAGAAGATGCAAAGATTTTAGACTATACTGCCTTACTTCAGATAAAATATGGGTATTTCTCTTTATCTCTTCTCCCGCTGTGTCTCATTTGAAATGCATTAATGTTTCATTTTTTAACAAAATTAAAAATACAGGTATGAAATAAATAAATCTGGGGAAAAAATCAACTAGCCAATACTTTTTATATCTTTCTAATCTCAACTAATCCTCCTCTTCCTCCTCCTTCTCTTCCTCCTCCTTCTTTATCCACAATGATCTGAAGCCCTAAGAAACTGTTCAATTTAGGTTTTTAGGTTCTCTGTTGGGCCCGCTTCTGTATTTCAAATCGACAAATCTACAATGATCCCTTTAGAGTCAAAAGTAAGCCAAACGTTTATTGTCTTAAATTTTGGTTCTCCAATTGTTCATTAGTCTCAATAATTCTCCTTGAAAACTTTTCAGCAAGGTGAAAGCAAAAACCCAAGCTTACTTATGGTACTGTGGTCTCTTTCTCTCTTCTTTTATGTTTAAAGAGATCTAAAACTGAAAGCTGTCAGTTTTGGATATATTATGGCATACAGACTTAGCAATGGTAGGTTCCAATCCTCAAACTACTTGGCCAGTATCATTTGCCTAGTGCTCTATAGAGCTTTTTTTCTTTGACTCCTTTGAATGTTTTTCCTTTTGTTTGTAGATGGTAGATACAACAGAACTCAATTCAGTGAGAGATGTAATGGTCAGAATAAGCTGAAGACACTAATTGATGCATTTTTGCTTTTCTTTTACAGTAATATGCACGCTAGTGTACATTGATATCCTTCCAGCAGAAACAAAATATATTGTTAGGGAGAGATAGTTCGTTTCAGACCATAATCCTACTATAATTGATAAGGTTGCTAAGTTTTTATTTGCAGAGATTTCTATAAAAAGCCATAAAATGTCCTAAACACTGATATTATGATTTTTTTTTTCTTCAGTGTTCTTTATATTCCATTTTATTTTAATTTATTTTCTTCATTTTTTTTCTTTGAGGTCACAACTTTTTTGTGTCATGTAATTGATTAACTGCTTCTGTTATTCATATTGCTTTTGTGTTATATCTTCATGATCATTGACTCTAATTAAATTAAATGGTTGTGATAAAAAAAACAAACCTCTTGCTTCATCATTAATGTCTTTGCAGAATACTACAGAAATATCAATGAGAAGGATGCAGCAACAATTAGGAAACTATGAACTTAGTCCAGGGAAACAGGAAAGCATAAGAAAGAAACTCGGTTATTTTCTGCCTTGACTTTGTTTGGTATGAGAAGGGAAATGGAAACACTGTTTGGATTTTAAAATCCTTGCAGCCTCTACCTATAAATCAGAATTCCTGTATTTTTTTCATGGTAACTATTTCATTCTTTGGCCTTACCTCAAAGGGCTGATATCTTTAAAATTTGGTTAACCATAATAGTTCATTATTATGAAGGACTATGTGGAGAGCCAATTTTCCGCAAAACATACTGATATCACAAACATTTTTCTTTTGAAATAGCATAGCATGTCCAATACACTTTGAAGAAAAGGAAAGTAAATAATAGAAATGTTGGCTTCTGAAAGTATTTAATATATGCACAAATCTTTGTGAATCATGTGTGACTAGAGTTGTGCAGACTTTTTTCTGATAGATGGACAACCATATACATTTGTTTAATAAATAAATGAATAATTACCACAGCTAATTATTAAGTACTTAGCAAATTAATTATTACACTAGCTCAATGTTCTTCCTAACTCTTGACATTTTGTCTTTGTCTAATAATGTGTATGGAAGGATTTTATGTATAGAGTATGTATTTATGATCAGTGTATATGATTAGCATATATAAACGATATACATAGTGTATATGCATAGAATTGTACCTAGCTTTGTAAAATTCCTGTACCTTTATTCCTGTAAAGGCCTTAGAGTCTTTTTAAGGATGAATCAAATCCCCAGCTGACGAATAAATGTGTATTGTTATGGAAAGTTGATCGTGGCAAATTATTTTCTGAGATGACTAACATTTGTATAGACATTGATTTGTTGGATAAAAATATTGCTACTTTGGATCGCACCTTAATATGAGAAGATACGAAAACTATGGAAACATAAATTAATACATTTCAAGAGGAATTGAAAATATGAAGACAGCAATGGTTCAGTCTTTGAACCTAGGCTGAAGGTACTAAAAATCAAAAATTGAAAAGGAAGTAAAAAAGATGACAACATTTTGATTGAAGGAGAGGTGACTTGCAGAAACATTAAAGTAAGGGTTCTTCCTATAGATATAGAAAAGATAGAAACTTTGCCGGAGGGTTTTTTGTTTTTTTTTGGTGAAGGTCAAGCGAATGCTTGCAAGAAATTCTTTTGTTGCCCTCAGAAGTAGATATTGAAATTGAAGATATCTATCAAGTTAAATCACCCTCAAAAATCCATAGGAGCGCCCTTTTGATTATTGTGAAATTTCACAGAGTGGCAGTTCATGGTATAGTTTTAAGGAAGACATGTGGTTTATTCATTGAAATATAAGGAACACAGCTTGCAAGTGTTCAGTGATGTTCCTCGGTCTCTGATAGCTTTGAGGAAAGAATTTTCGTTGGCTCAGGTTTTGGCTAAAGAAATCTATTGACGATTTTTTTTTCTTCCCTGGTTTTTTTTTTTATCTGATCATCTCTGTTCAGATCACTGTTATGGGTCTAGATGCTGCAGTGACATTTCCAACGATGCAGTTACTGATAGCAGCCATTTTAAAAGGTTCACATTGTCATGGGGAAAATTTCTTGTTTTGTCTTTATCTTGCTAGCATTGACCCAGTGCTAATCTTAATTTTATTTCTGGTCCCTTTAATAAGAGAAGGAGGAAGAAAGGAGGTAGGGAATTTATTATCTTTGGAAGTCAGGGGAAAATTAAAGGACTTTAGTGTTTAGCAGGTTTTAAGATTAATAATCAGAAGACAGGTATGTTAATAAAAATATGAAATTAGAAGATCAAATACAACTGATGAAGAAAACTTTTAAGATTGAGAAAAAGTAAAATATTTGGATATTATTATTCACATAATAGTATCAAATGTGTGTTATTTAAAAAAAAAACCTAAGATATGGAATGAAATTAAGAAATGTTGAGATGCAAGAAATTAAACTTGTCACTGTTAAGGGTTTGTGATAAAAATGAATGTTTTTCCAAGAATTATGTTGACGGTTCTGGCAATACCTATTTTGATAATTGGTGTACCTTTGAAAAAATGGCAAAATTGTACACCTAAATTTATATGTCAAGGGACAAAAAACCATCAGTTAAATATATCATGCGACCAAATGATATGGAAATAAATAGGTTGAAATTTTTAGAAATGGTTGAAGTGGGTGTTAATAGATGCCTTGAATTCTTTTGAGCCGATGGGACAATCTTAATGTTATTACAATGAATATTGTCCCTTGATTCATGTAAGTTCTTAGCAGTATCCCTATGTTAATATTAAATACGTGTTTATTTTGGATTCATAACTTATTTAGAAAATGTATTTGGAATGGTGAGCCACTGAAGCTTTCCTTATCAAAATTGAAATTAGAATCTAAGGAAAGTAGATTCTACTCATACTACTAAACATTACTCATGACCCAGCCACAGGACACAGATTCTGAATATCAAGAAGTTGCTCAAGCTGAACCTGCGAATGTCAGCCTGAGGAAGCACCAAGCCAACAAGCACATGAGGCTGATCAAACACAAACACAACCTGTATACCTGGAGCAGTCAGATGAGGCTGACATAAGGCTTCCCAGACTCTGCACCAGATGATTAGAGAAGCAACAGAGCAGTTACATTCCATGAAGTTACTTGCTAAGCAAAAGAATAAGGCTCTTAATAGTGACAGCTGCAGCCTGATTTAAAAGCAGCTCTAAACTTCTGCTCTTTTTATTGAAAATGTCTGATTTCCTGTAAATCCTGTTAATGGAAGAAGTCTTGAACCTCTGACCTCAGGGCTGGCTGACAATCCTGACCTGGGTCTCCAAACCCTGGAATGGATTTGGACCATTCTTCTGTGCATTTCTATTTCAAAACAGACTCTTCAGGTAAGCTGCTGTTTTGTTTACATTCCTTTGTTTCTGATTATTTTTTTGGCCTTGAAATAAAATGCTGTTTTCATATGCAACTATATTGAGTATGTTGTGGTTGAAGCCTAAAGCAGGACAGGTGAGTTTAATTTATCTGATTGCAAAAATACCATTGGGCCAATATTTTATTAACTATCTCTTAGTAGAATGACAATATAATAGAATATAATCCCGTACGGACAAATTGGAAACTTAGTATCTGTTCTCTTTACAATCATGCCAAGTGTTTGGAAGAACATGTAATATAAAAGGTGTTTTATTCTTAGAAGTACAGGTGTTAAAATGAGCCTATTAGGATCTTAACTGAGCTTTGATGAGACTCATGAATATCTTAACAATCTGAAAAAAAATCTACTTTGAAAATTGATGGTAAATAATTTTATTAGAAAGCTTAGACTGAAACTGAGATTATTTTGAATCAATTATTGTGTAATGAGAATTTTAAGGATTTTCTTGACTTCAGATCAAACCTGGGATTCTCAATTCACAACACAGGAGGCAGTGGTGGGATTCAAATAATTTAACAACGGGTTCTCTGCCCTAATAATTTCTTCCCTGCCCTAATAATTTCTGACCAGTTTGGTGACCAACCAGTTCACCAAACTGCTCAGAAAGTTAACAACTGGTTCTCTCAAAGTGGTGTGAACTGGCTGAATCCCACCATTGACAGGAGGTATCTTCAGCTTAAGCCTGTTCAAATAGATCAGGGCTGCCAAACTCACAGCCTGCAGGCCAGATGCATTATGTGCTAGCCACATCCACACCCAGTTTAGCAAAAGAGAAAAAAGTTGCAATATATCACGTGACAATGCTGTGACAATGCGAGTTTGACTCTGAAATAGATCAATATGGACCAAATTCTTTGGCTGTGTCAAAGGCACTTGAATTGCTTTGTTGCGTAATGAAATCCATTACAGAAATAAATATTACAGAACTCTATCAAAGAGTAGAGTATTTTTAATTAATATTAAAGAATTAATGGAAAATATTGTTAATGTGGACATTTCACTAAAGTTTAAAACAGTGGTAGTCAACCTGGTCCCTACCGCCCACTAGTGGGCGTTCCAGCTTTCACGGTGGGCGGTAGGAATTTTGTCTGATACTGAAGCACTTTCCTTTTTTTTAATTTAATTTTTTTAAAAAAAATTCATAGCATTATTTAAAAACATTTTCATTAGGTTTTCATAATTTATGCTACTATGTATGCAAAGTATAAATAAAAAGATAGATTTAACTACAGTTTGGCAGAATAAATCAGTAAGTTTTTTTATTTTTTTATTTTTTAATTTTTATTTGCATTTATATCCCGCCCTTCTCCGAAGACTCAGGGCAGCTTACATTATGTTAAGCAATAGTCTTCATCCATTTGTATATTATATACAAAGTCAACTTATTGCCCCCAACAATCTGGGTCCTCATTTTACCTACCTTATAAAGGATGGAAGGCTGAGTCAACCTTGGGCCTGATGGGACTTGAACCTGCAGTAATTGCAAGCAGCTGTGTTAATAACAGACTGTCTTAGCAGTCTGAGCCACCAGAGGCCCTTATAAAGATTTATTCTACCAAACTTAGTGAAAGTCCGACATAAAGTATTTGGTAAGTAATTATTATTATATGCTTTAACTTGCTGTAACTCTGCTTTATAACTTTTATAAAGTAAAGTTACTTCCCTACTTTATAAATCACCATTACTGTGGAACCAGTGGGCGGTTAGAAAATTTTACTACTAACAGAGATACAAAAGTGGGCGGTAGGTATAAAAAGTTTGACTACCCCTGGTTTAAAACATAAACTAAGGAACTAGAATTTTCAATAAAGTCATAGCAAGAGTTCAGATTCTTAAAAATGTTAAAATGCTACCTACCAAGTTGAGACTGAGGCTGATTTATCAAAAATGTATTTAGGATGTAGTGGACTCTCCACACAATGTATTTGAAAGGACAAACATATATTTTTTTTATGTTGAAGAGGCAATGAAATTTGACAGCTCATTGACTGATGTAATGGATGTATGATCTTTTAGTACTTTTGGGGACAGTGTTTTTTATGTACATACTTTTTATTAAGAACTTTACTTATGATAAAAAAATGATAAATATCTGAAGAAGCAACTTACAACCATTATTATTGCAATTTTTGTAACATTTCACCCTCTCTTAGTTTACAACCAATGATCTCTTTATCCCATATCCCATCACTTATCACTAGACAAATCCATTAAGCATTATATTTTCAGTGCTCTTGACAACATAAAATCCATTAAAATATACCAGAAATGACACTTTTTTAAATGTTCATCAAATAAACCAACTTTACATTCCTTCCTTATACTTCTATCTCAATCTTCAGTTTAGAATTTTATTCTTTTTCACTTTTTCTTTGTTCCTTCACATAAGATTCTTCAAAGCTTTAACAAACCCTTTTCTAAATCTTATATAAAACAATGATCCAGTTAATAAATACTCTTGGTTTATTATTATATTTCCAATTTGGTTTTTAAAATATCAACCAGATTGTTGTTGTTTCTTTGCATGTCCAGTGAGACACCCTTTTCCATATCATTCTCAATACCTGCCATTCATAAATCTTTTTTATGCCATTTTTGTTTTGTCAAATAAAACTTATTGTCTGCCATTTCTTCCATAACATTTTCTGAATGTCTTTTATTCAAAGAAGCAAACATTGACATTGACATGGTTGATACTAATGTCTGATTCCATTTTTCAAAAGTGTCCTTCAGTATGTTCAATGTTACAAAGTTTTGTATTATTTTATAGGTATTGGTAAAGGTCCTCCTTGCTAGACATTCCCAACTCTAGGGGGCGGTGCTCATCTCTGTTTCAAAGCCAAAGAGCCAGCGAACCAGCAAAGATTTCTTCATAGTCATGTGGCTGGCATGACTTAATGCCAAAGGCGCATGGAATGCTCTTACCTTCCCACCAAAGGTGGTCCCTATTTTCTACTTGCATTTTTTATGTGCTTTCGAACTGCTAGAATGGCAGAAGCTGGGACAAGTAATGGGAGGTCACTCCATTATGCAACACTAGGGATTCGAACCACTGAACTCCTGACCTTTTGATTGACAAGCTCAACGTCTTAGCCACTGAGCCACCGCATCCTTTTTCATGAGTTAAACTTGCAGCCCATGGGCCACAAGTTTAACAGCCCTGGTCCAGAGGAAAAGAAATATAAAGGCACAACAGAAAAAAAATTCAAATATAAGAGTACAAAGTGCAGAGTTGCAAGTACTGCACATACTGACCATTAACTGGAAAAAAAGAAGAAGAAGTAATTCCAAAGAGAGGAATTAAGGCAGAACTGTATCTATAAGAACAAAGCATTGTTACATAACAGCAATGCTATAGAGTATAATAGTAAAAAAGAAATGTTGTAATAATAAGAGAATTTAGTATAGAGAAAATACTACATATTGAATAGTAATCAAATATTGTAATTTTATAGTAATAGTAATTAATGCAGTAGTATAGAAATAATAGTAATAGAATATAGGACAGGACAATAGATCCCACTCACATGTGGATCTCTGAATTTCACATTTCACTCTAGCTCCTTTTGTTCTAAATTAAAACTCTCTGATCCTTAGAAGGAAACATTTAAAAACCTACCTGTCCAAGATCCAGTCCAGCCCCTTTCCAGCCTCTTTTAAGTCTGAGTCAATCTGATTTGGTACAGTATTTTTTTTTAAAGGTGACAATTGATTTCCCAGTCAAGAAGGTCTCAAGGAAGATGCTCTTCAAGAAGTCAGCTTTATGAGAACGGTATTTGAGGGAGTCTCTCAGCACCATCTTCCCCAAAGAGATGCAAGGCTGTGGAAGAGGACTGAGGGAAGCTAAAATGACATACAGAACCTTATTAAGTTGTTAGATTATTCATCAAAAGTAAATTCTCTCATAGTTACTAATTAAGATTTTATTACATGCATTTGTTGCTTGCTAATTAGGTAACTGGAGCTCTTTGTTTACAGTGTATCCACTTGCTTTGGAGGGCAAACAGCAATTAGCGTGGGCTGCTGCTGCTGCTTCATTCCATATCCATTCCCAAAATTACTGTCATTACTTGTGCCTTCTACTCTGCTGCAATCTCCCTCCAGGTTTAATCCATGCACATATATTCAATAAGAGGGAGAGAGAGAGAAATAAAAGTCACAAAAAGCTTTCTTTCCAAAATTTGGATTTTTAAAAAGGAAAAAAAAAGTACTTCAGGCCTATTAGATTCTATTTTTTTTAAAGAGCTTAACATAACATACTTCACCTTTCCAGTACCATAGAACACAAAATGAATACAATATACAATGCAATACTGTTTATTGGCCAAGTATGATTGGATACATAAGGAATTTGTCTCCCATGCGTAAGCTCTCCGTGTACCTACAAACAAATAGCAAAGTAATATAATATAAGGTAATATAAGATACCTAGACCATAAGGTAATAGGACAGATGAGAAGGATAATAGTAACACAGCCCTACTACATGGGTAAATAGCCTTAGACATAAAACAGTACTGTAGGAATTATATGTATTCAGTAGAATTATGGTGGTGTGGTCCGCCAGCAGCCCACAGACCTGGCAATAGAGTCAGACAGTGAGAAGGCTGGGGAGGACAATGGGCCAGTCCTGGAGTCAGGGGAAAGCCTGGACGAGGGCTCTGCAGAGATGGGGCCAAGGCCATCTGGGAGCAATGTACTGACTCCTGAGCCTCCAGAGGTGGACAGCAGAGAGGCAGAGGAACAGGAGGAGCCTGTTCTTAGTGCATGCATGTGAAGAGCTGCCAGAAGGCAAGAGCAGCTGAAGAAAAAATGACAACTGGGGAGTAAGGCCAGAAGATTATTGGCCCCTCCCATAAGGTTTAAAAGAGCAGCAACAAGCTGTTGGGTTCTTTGTAGAAAAGCAACATTGATTTCTGTGCTTCTTGTCAGCGTCTCTTGAACTTTGTGGGGGGTTTTGCCAAAAAAAGCCTTTGGCAGGTTGCCAAAGACATCAAAGGTTGGTGATAAGGCCGAAGGACTGGTTATTAAGAATTTTGTTTTGGACTAAGGTGAGAAGGAATTAATTCTCAGCTGTTTTAATAAAATAAGTTTGTTGAATTGTGTTTAGTAACCAGTACTTGGGCCTTGGTCATAACAGATGGCATCAGGGGGAAAAAAACTCTGTGTCTAGTTGTTTCGGCATGCAATGCTCTATAGCAGCGTCCTGAGGGGAAGAGTTGGAACAGTTTATGTGCAGGATGTGAGGGCTCTGTAGATTATTTTTTCAGCCCTCTTTCTGGCTCTTTTAACCCATGAAGGGCCATGGCTTAAATGTAATGCTATATAGAAAATTTATTTTCTTTTATGAACCATTTGCAGGCAATCTCTTTTTCAAAAATTGTGTGCGATGGTGGCGGAGGATGACAAAAGTGTCATTGCTGGAATTTTGTTTCCTTTATTTATTTAAGACTTATGCCTGAAAGGATTCTGACACTTTCATGGCACAATTAGCTCTCCAATGAGGTGTCCTTGCTGTTCTCTGAACTTGGCTGTTTTAATTACCCAAACTAGTTCTCCAATGGCATATAAATTTATTTGCAACCTCCTCCCATAATACTTTTGCTGATCAGGAACAGGCCAGGAAACCATTATGCTTTGCTTACACCAGTGTGAGGATTGATGAGCAAATATTCCAGGAGGGCAGGAAGAGATGATGTCATTCTCAATTGATTCCCAGCCTATCGGGAAGGCCATCTCCACCTCACTTCCTATGCAACAAAAATAATTTTCTCTAACCATTAGTATATAGATAAGTACTAGACAAAGAGATGACTGCAACTTATTTATTTATTTTATTTTTTATTTATTTTTATTTTATTTGCATTTATATCCCGCCCTTCTCCGAAGACTCAGGGCGGCTTACACTATGTTAGCAATAGTCTTCATTCTATTTGCATAGTTATATACAAAGTCAACTTATTGCCCCCAACAATCTGGGTCCTCATTTTACCTACCTTATAAAGGATGGAAGGCTGAATCAACCTTGGGCCTGGTGGGACTAGAACCCGCAGTAATTGCAGGCAGCTGCTGTTAATAACAGACTGCATTAGCAGTCTGAGCCACAGAGGCCCCAACTGTGATAACATACCCAAACAAGAACGTCTGCCTACCCCAGATGCTTGGGAAGGACTTGATAAATGGATAAAATACCAAATCCACTCTAAACATCTGGTTGACTGTGTGATGAGCGATAAAAGAGCCACAACTGGATAGTGTGCTATCCCTTGACATATTTTGTAAATGAATAATTTGAGAGAATTTGAAAAATATGGCTAAGCCAGGGATGTCATACTCACGGCCTATGGGCCGGATGCATCACATGCTGGCCCCATTCCTGCCCGGTTTAATGAAGGGGGGGAAAGTCCTGATACATTACGTGACGATGCCGTGATGATGCAAATTTGACATCCCTCAACTAAGACAACCACAAGTTTGCATTTGCTAAGCCAACTACAAGTGTTGGTATTAGTGCAGTCAAGAAGTAATTTGCCAGTTCCTTCTTCCAGGGTATTTTTAAATTACAATTCCAATTTATACCAGGAGAAACAGCTGTTTTTTATCTAAGTGGTAACCAGTCCTGACTCTTCTTGCATTTCTAGATCAAGCAAGGTTAGCTAGGTTCTGCAAACTGGCTGGGACCAGAAGTTAAGTAATTAACCTGGTTAATACTTGATTGAAGACCTGTGGAAAGTAGCCACCTTATTCTAAGGCCTAAAAGCTGGAAAAGAAGAAGATGGGAGTGGCATCATTTCCAGATGTGTCCAATTAAGTCAGCAGAAGTTGAGCTCACCTTGAAAGTAACTTTAAGAAAATTGAATTTTTTTTAAAAAAAATGTCACATGAACCCCTTATTCCAGTTTGAAGTAATATAACTATGGAAGGTCCTGCATGAGCTCTTTTTAGTAACTGCAGATTACCTTTAACATAAAAATCCAGCATGATGAGACAGCCTGAGGTAATGTTTTCATTTCCATTTCAGGGTGGAAAAAAGCATTTCTGGGGAAAACAAGGATAAAAGAAAAAAAGGAGCAGAGACAAATGCTAGTTATAATTTTACAGGTAACTTTATGGCTGTCTCTTTATCCACCTTAGAGGTAATAAAAGTAGAAAACGTCAGCACAACCTTTTACTGCTGATGAAGATGCTGGTGCCTCCCCTGTGATTGCCACACTAGTGTGATATGGGGTTTTTCTTTCATGTTGTTTTGTAAGGTTCTCTACTTGTTCACTCACATTTTTCTCTCTCCCTCTCATTTTCTCTCAATCTCTCCTAGCTTTTTGTTTTTCTTCTACCTACTCTAAAATGACACCAGAGTTTAGGAATGATTATCAGATTGTGCACAACTGCTCTGCTACTTACAAGTGGCAAAATAAAGCATTCTATTATGTCCTGTAGATTTTCCTTCTGCTTCACAACATTTCCATTCTGCTTCACAACAACAACAACAACAAAGAATTCAGTATATAATATTTGTGTTACTCTCCTCCCCTTCTCAAGTCCTTTAGAGCTATTTATGAACATGTGCATATTTTTGCTCATTGTCTTCTCCCTCTCCCTACCAAGGCTGTGTTATTTCTCCCCAGTGTATCCATGAAGGAACATTGAAAAGTTTCTCACAACTGTCAAGATGTGAGTGGACTTCTTGATATCTAACAGGCATTGAACAAAGAACACTAATAATCAGTGCTCTAATAATCAGTGATCCAACATTTGTGTTCCTTGCAGAAGAGAAGTTCTTCTTTCAAAAGTAGGAAGTTAAATTTATTTTCACTCCTGCTTCCAAATTTGGAAGCCCCCACTTCCAAAAATTCCAGGAATTTTCGTTCCCACTTCCAAATCTGATATTAATGAAAGATGTGTAGCTTTGTTTATGTGCATGCACACCTTTAATATAGCAGCTGGTGGTTTCAATAGAAGACAGACCACTTTGGTTTAAGGGGATTCAAAAGGTAGCAAAAGGCTTCAGTCTACTTTCATAATGTTGGTATGGCAAAGAAAATACTGCCTGGAGTTTCCATTTCTTATATGAGAAATTGATCTGCTGGCACATCATTTCTGGTCTTCCGCATATATTTGATAAACACCAGTTTGTATACAGAAAAAATAGATCTACAGAGGATGCTATAGCCATCACTATTCACACTGCACTGACTCATTTGGAACAACGGGGGTGGGGTGGGGGGTATGTGAGGATGCTTTTTGTAGATTTTAGCTCTGCATTTAACACAATGCTTCCACATAGACTAGTGTCTAAAGTTATGGATCTTGGGTTTTGTTATTCAATCTGCCTTTGGATTGTGGATTTCCTGTCTGGCCACTCTCAGAGGGTCAGATTAGGTAATCATACCTCTTCAGCCCTTATTCTTAACATTGGTACACCACAGGGTTGTGTGTTGAGTCCCTTACTCTATATTATTTATATGCATGACTGCATTCCCACTCACGCTAGTAATACTATTACTAAATTTGCAGATGATACAACAGTGGAGGGACTCATCTCTGGCGTGGGGATGAGTATGCCTATTGAGATGAGGTGGACCAGTTGCTTTTGTGGTGTGGAGACAATAACTTGGTCCTTAACACCGATAAGACCAAGAAGCTTATTTTGGACTACAGAAGGAATACATCAGACATCCAGCCCTTGCTTATCAATGGAGACCGAGTGGAGCAAGTGGCCAGTTTAAAGTTTCTGGTTGTTATCATAAAAGAGGACCTGACCTGGGGCACTCACATTGCAGCACTGGTCAAAAGAGCCCAGCAGAGATTATACAATGTCGGCTGGCGACCTCCAGGGGGAGGGCCTTGTCTGTGGGGGCTCCTACCCTCTGGAACAAGCTCCCTCTCGGGCTTCGTCAACTCCCCGACCTCAGGTCCTTCCGCCGCGAGCTGAAGACGTTGCTGTTTTGAAGAGCAGGACTAGCGTGAACGTAGTTTTAAATTGGGGTTTTAAATCAGGGGTTTTAAACGGGGTTTTAAATTTGTATTTAAAAGTTTTAGGCCATCAATTGAATTAATTTTCTATTCTTTTTTGCTGTTTTATATGTATTATATGTTTTCTGTTGTTTTATTGGCTGTGAACCGCCCTGAGTCCTTCGGGAGATGGGCAGTATATAAATATAATTAATAATAATAATAATAATAATAATAATAATAATAATAATAATAATAATAATAATAATACCTGAGACTTCTCAGGAAAAAACAGCTGAATGAAAAACTGGTGACCTTCTACCGCTGCACCATAGAGAGTATTTTAACTTACTGCACCTGTGTATGATTTGCCAATTGCACAGTGGCAGATAGGACAATGCTCCAAAGGGTTAACATCATTGCCCAGAGGATCATTGGTTGCCTTCTCCCCTCTTTGGAAGAGTTTTATAGCTCCTATTGCCTTAAGAAAGTTCAAAACATACTTAAAGTTCCATCTCATCCTGGGCATCCTTTTTTTTAAACTATTACCATCTGGCAAACGGTACAGGATAACAAAAACAAGGACAAATAGGTTGAAAAACAGCTTCTATCCCAGGGCAGTAACTATATTGAATTCTACCATATAGTGCAATATTAATGCAGTATCAGTTTTCAATTCAATTGTATAGAATGTGAAGGATGTGTGTTTCTGTTTTATTTTTATAATTATAATGTACACTGAAGTTGGCATTTAAATTCCGTTGTATGAGGTGCAATGACAATCAAGTAAGCTAAACATAGCAACAAAGAAAGAAAACTCTGAATCTTTGCTACCATCTAATGGATATTTAAAGTTTTGTGGTCCATATAAAGCACTCTTACATTTGGAGGCATAGCTATAGTATCAGTTTGCTGAGGCAACGTTGTAGTATAAGCAAGAGATGCTCCACAATTAGTGTTTCTCTCTGTGTGTCTCTCTCATGCCAAAGAACACAGCCGTGCTTCAGAACGCAAGATTTCCCCATGAAAATAGTGTTTATTACCCAGTGAAAATGAAAGTGTCTTTGTATTATTTTTTTTCTAGGAATGTAGATTTGGGAACGGCAAGAGATCAAGACACTGTCCATGGTAGATACACAGAGTCTTTTCTCAGATCAAAGGATACTCTATTTTCGCAACCAGAAAATCATTACAACTGTTTATGACTTCACCCTACCACACACCACAGCTTTTCTCTTATCTTAGTGTGAGACCCACTTGCCTGGAAGGAGGGAAATTTATAGCCATATAAAATTTCACTGGCGAAACACTGGCCATTTTATAGACTGATATATGTATGGGGATGCAGCTTCCTAACTAAATCACTGTGTGTAAGAGTCGGTGTTTGTCTTACATTGATATAGTGACAAATCACCATGGTAGGGAACTGGATTTATTTACTGTAGACTATTGATTTATAGCCAAGCCACCTTCTTTCTAAAGGCTCAGGGAAAGTAGCATCAAATTAATTATAAATCTGCAATGACAGCAGACCTCTGATAGGGGTGAAGAATTACATATGAGCTATGCCCAAATGCTCTTAGACACAGGAAACGTTAACGCATCTTGCTGTGTTGGATTTATATATAGCTTGAGGAAGGGGAAGGAGAAGGAGGAGTTTCCACACTGGAATATTGAAAATAAGCACATGATACAGATGTGAATCATGAGTTTCACTTCTGCTTCAGACATTCTGCAATCCTCTGGAATATACTTCTAGAAATTCCTAGGTTCAGAAAAAATTAAAAATCAGAGAAAATTGTAGGTTATTCTGAACAGGGTTCAGAATACCAGCCTGTAGTTTATTACATGATATGTATTACTATAAATGTGTTTGTTGTATGAAGTGGTACAGAATTTGTTCCAAAATCACTATCTTGGCAATACCAGGGTTGAGAGATATCAGGAATTGTAGTTCAGCAGTATTTGGAAGGCCACAATCTCCATACAGTTTTTCCTTAATATTTCTACTTGCCTATGAAAAAAAAATGGGCTGATATAGAATCAAGATGAAATAAACATTGTGAAAGTTTTTTTTAAAAAATCATTACTGAAAAAAAAAATGTTTTCACTTGGTAAGTCTTACCTCAGGGATTATTGTAAAATTGGCAAATTCTGAGAGCATATACACCAAGACAAATTCCTTGTATGTCCAATCATACTTGGCCAATAAAGAATTCTATTCTATTCTATTCTATTCTATTCTATTCTATTCTATTCTATTCTATTCTATTCTTTCAAATTTCTTCATTTGTTAGCCCATATTATCTCTAAATTTTACTCATGACTAAATTAAACCCCAGCAATTTCAACAAGTGTATTCTAAACTAGGTGCATACATATTAGAAAAAAAGTATAGCTGTTTTACTCTCTGGATTATTTGGGCAATATTGCAAATCATAAAAATAATGTTTCTTTGAAACATACTTTGAATGCTGGTAGCTTTTGTACACAACTTCCCCTTACTTAGTTAACTTTCCAAGAACCTTACATTGAATTTCAAATATTCTCAATATTGTCTTTGTTCCCTTAAGGACTTTTTGCATTAAAAAAAATGACACTCTGATTTATATTTTGATGATTTGACATGATAGATTGTAGAAAGAAGAGAATCATAATGTAACTTTAGAGAGCGAGATTAAAACGTAATACTTGTAACTGCTGTGAAGGATATTGGAAGATTCTTTATATCTTTATATATATATATATTCTATTTTTATTGCTCTTTTAGCTTTCTCTATTACTTGTCTCTTGTTTTCTTTGTTCTAATTTAGTTTGTTTAGTTATTGCACTTTAAAAAATTAATACAAATTATATTAAAAAGAAAATTTACTTTGTTATACATTTTTCCTGATGTAACTTTTTTAAAAAATGAATGTCTCTAATGTAAGCATTTCTTTTTAAAACAACTACATTTTACAGAAATTTTATAAATATTCTTTCTTTTTTCAATTGTAGGTGGATTTCTGTTCAGATTTTTAACCAGAAAAATTGTCAAATTTTGTTTAATGGTCCTTGCTATCTATGCTGTGGCCAAGTCTATTTTGGCAGATTTCACCAGTCTTCTCCTATAGAAATCCATGATAAATCCTATTACAACACTTCCTTAAACAAAACTCTGTTTGTATCTAATTCTTCTATTACAACAGGAGTGGGGAACTATGGCACTTCAACTAGCTCAGGAATTCTGGGAGTTGAAGTCCACAAGTCATAAAGGGACTAGTTCCCAATCTCTGTGTTACAGTGAAACGTAATCTATCTATATGATACCAAGTCAATTTTCAAATACCTTCTTTGTGAATGTCATTGGTTAAAGTTAAAATAATCACACCCATAACATGTAACTATTTTAGTTCCATGCTTGGATTATTTTTATCTGTATTTCCTTAGCATTTTTTACTTCATTAAAGGATGACTTTATGACATTTTGAGAATTTTTTTTAATGAAGAGTGTGTTGCTGTTTTGAATTGAAAGTAATAGGAAGATATTTCCATGAAGTTGAGTACCAACACAGAATGCTGTGCTAATAGATTTTTTTTTTTTAAGAATAAAAATTCACTAAACATTGCACTTAAATGCATTTTTCCAAAAGTAGCACTTCAGCTTTATTTCCCTATTCTGGCTTCCTCATATAAGTAATAGGGCTAAAGTCCAATGTTAAAAAGAAACATCAAACAATTGCAGCATGAAAATGCCGAAACAAAATGTAATATAATTAAAAATAGACAATATTCAAGCCACTGGATGTAGATTTTAGATACCGTATATAATGTTTGACTGAAAAGAGGGAAAAACACTCAGCAGGCAACAAAAAGCTCATAAATAAGTTAAACCTTTCTAGTTGATTATTCCATGCTTGGACTGACTCTGCTGAGAGAATCTTCTCTTTAATACACTTCATTTGGTACAATTCTGCACAATATTTTAAGGATTGGCAGGAATATATGGGAGGTGGTAATTTTTCCTAGAACCTGAATCATCTGAGTCATATGCATGATCATCTTTTGGCAACTTCTCAGAGTTCTGAGAATGATAGAAATTAGCCAACCTAAGGAGAGCATTTCAATTAGTTAGGAAGAAAGTAATGTAAAGATAAAAATAATAGCAAATAGGGAATATTAATAATAAAAGTCACCCAGTAAGTAACTACTTTGACATAGTTATGGAGGTTGCATCCTGCAAGAAAAAATGAGTACTATGACAAAGGTTCAGCCATACAAGACATGTCTCATAAGAAGAGCCATACAGAGAGTATCTTTACCATAAATAATATAGTGAGATGTAATTTATAGAAACTGTATATATTGGATGCAAAATCAACAAACAAGAAAAAAAGCCACCAAAATAAGCTGGAAAATAAAATCAGCAAGCTAAGAACTTGCTTAGATGCAATGAACTAGAACAGATGAAAAAACAACAACCCACAGAAGTTTGAAGTATAAGATCAAAGAATATCTAATCAAGAAATATCATCTAGAAACAAGGAAGTACAAGGGAGCACTGGAAATAATAAAGCAAATAATAGCTATAGCCAAAAAGATCAGCAGATACAAAGCTTAAACTGCACACTATAGACAGAATCTCCAATTTCAATCAAATCAGAAACATTTATATTAATCCATCAATTGAGAGAATGCAATGAAACAAAGAAGAAATAGTGTAATTCTGGACACAGATATGGGATAACCCAAAGAAATACAAGAATGCATTTGGATAAAGGAGGTGGAAAAGGAGAAAAAGAAGATCCAACAAAACAGGCAGAACCAGGAAAGTACAGGCTAATTGCCTATATACCAACAATTTTCTAATTGCTAACTAGAATTGTATCTGACACAGACCAACACATCTACTTTAAAACAACTCTTTGCACTTGAGTAGAAAGGAATCTGTCCAAACAAACAGGAACAAAAAAAAATCATCTCCTAATTGACAAGATGACTTTGGAAAACAGCAAGAGAAGGAAAACAACTTGAATTTATGTTAGGTTGATTTCAAGAAGACACGTGACTCCCTGACACATGACTGCATAATCAAGTGTGTAGAAATAACAGAACCTTCGTGCAAATATCAATGGCACAATGGATATCAATGTGAGACTGTGATAAGTTAGCATGAAGAGAGGAATCTTCCAAAGAGACTCACTATCACCATTACTGCTTGTCATAGCATTGATTCCTCTGTCAACAATAAGTCCATGGCTATCAAACATCAAAACATCCACCAGGCTATCCCACCTCCTCTATATGTATGATCTGATGGAAAAACATCATCTCAAATAGAACCAATAGCAATAGCACTTAGACTTACATGCTGTATCACAGTGCTTTACAGCCTTCTCTAAGCAGTTTACAGAGTCAACATATTGCCTCCAACTATCTGGGTCCTCATTTTACCAACCTCGGAAGGATGGAAGGCTGAGTCAACCTTGACCCAATCAGGATCGAACATTTGGCACTCAACAAAATTAGCCTGCAATACTGCATTCTAACCACTGCTCAACGTAGTCTGTATACACAGCAATACAATACACACATTGCAATGGAGTTTAAACAGGATGAGTGGACCTTACCACCAAAAGGTGAAAATAGTGAAAACTGAAAAAATCAAATGGCCTATGAAAATAACATCATGACTTTAGATGAAGATCTCTACAAATACTTGAGCATCTTTCAAGCTGACAATATAAATCACACTGAAGTAAAGAAGGAGGTTAGAGTTGAATACATTACAAGAGTTACATTTAAACTTTTCTTTTAGATTTAAAGTGAAATGATCACATTTGTCCATTGTTAGCTTTCTAATATCACTTTAATTATCCCACTTTTTGCAAAGTTTTCAAAGTAACTTCATTTCTTTAACTCTCCAAATCTGCCCAAAGTTTATAATCTCCCTCAAAAATTAGAACATATTAAGATAAATACTTATCTGCTATACAAAAATTCCTCTCTTGAACTAAAAAAAGTAAAAGATTCCAAAGTGCAGTAGAAGAGGGACATGGCAGGCTTTGATGTCCATTCAGCCTAATCCTCATCCCACAACCATACCACTCACAATCTGTTTGCAAAGCCTCAAATTTACTTTGGAGATCAAATAGACCAAATTAATCTAGAGAAAATAAATAAACTTGCAATAGCTGCAAGGTGTTAAAGGGCTGAGATACTGTGTCTGCTACTTCGAAGATGATCAATCTTCCATGTCCACCATCAGAAGTGAGTGGAAAAGATCTTATAAGTCCAAACAATGGAGGAATTAGCATCAAAACAATTAACACCTGGGCAATTCCAATTAGTAACTACACAGCTGGAATAGTGGACTGGACTCAAGCTGGACTTAGATTTCTGAATGCAGCAGAGTTGGCAGACTTACCAAGGAGCACATGTAGGTTATGAAATGTTGTGAGTATATCAGACAGTGGAAGAAAAATAAAAAGGCACTGGAAGAATATCTGAAGAACGATGAGGAAGATGCAGTGAGGTTAGTACACTGTCAAGACTTAATGAATATTGGAGAGACCAAATTGCCTACAAGAAAGACCAAATGAAGAATATATAAGAGATATGGAAAAGCAAATTATTATATGGCCAGTACACACAGGAGAATTGAAAAAAGAGGCCAATGTGCTAATTCTGGCTGCATAAGACCAAGTTGTTCTGACCTAGGCTTCCTAAGAAAGTATAAAGCACAATCTTAGTCCCGGTAAAACCTCTTTTATTTATACGGCTGTGAATTATTGTCATTCACAGTCCTTATGGCTTCACAAACAGTTTTTCAGGGGAATGTTTATAAACACCCACCTTATCTCCCTTGGAACGCTGCCAGAGAACTAATTGTCAAATGCAGGGGAAGGCCAAACTGGGCACTGAGTCAAACAGCTTGAACAGGTCAGATGAACCAATTGCTTCCTGCAAAAGCTCATGTCCCGTTCACTCTTCTTTTATGTTTTATGGGAGGGGCCAATCATCTCCAAGCCTTACTCCCAAGTCGACCCTGTTTTCTTAATTGTTCTTGTCTTCTGGCAGCTCTGCGCTTGCACATACTGGGAACAGGCTCCCACTGTTTTTCTGCCTTGCTGATGTCAGACTCCAGAGGCTCCAGAGACTCCGGAGGTGGCACATAACTATCATATGGCCTTGGCCCCCACCCTGCCTCCGATGCAGAGCCCTCATCTGAGTTTTCCCCAGCTCCCAGGACTGGCCCAAGTTCCCCCCCAACCTCCTCACTGTGTGATTCTGCTGCCAGTTCCACTGGCTGCGTGGGCCACAACACAAATCACAAAAACCAATGTATATAAAGTCAGAATTGAGAAAAAAGCAATAGGCACCATTTCTACAAAGAAACAGACAATCTAGCTAGCTGATGCAAGAAGATCACACAGACTGACTACCAAAGGGAGGAATATGGCAGGACAAATTAATAATAATTGTGCATTGGAAATACCATTTGTCTGCAAGCAAGAACTGGTGGACCTACAAAACAGGCAAAGTAATAAAAAATGAAGAAACTAAAGCATTCTGATACTTTTGGAATTTAGAGAGACACCAGCCAAATAACATTCCAGATTTAACAATAGTCGGTAAGAACAACAAAAAAGTCTGGATAGTGGATATATCACTATCTGGAGAAAACACAGTAGAATTGAAAGAACTGGGGGGAAAAAATCACAATATACAAAGACCGGCAAACAGAATAGAACAACTGTAGTAAAAGAATGCAAAGATAGGACTAATAGTAATAGGCAGCATGGGTGCAATCCCAAAACATCTAGAGCACCACTTGAACACCATCAGCATTGAGAAAATCACTATCAGTCAATTGCCAAAGGCTCCTTTACTTGGAACAGATTATATTCCATGACAATACTGTACCTGTAATAACATCAAACAATATTTTCTATCCCAG
The DNA here is from genome assembly GCF_028640845.1 of Ahaetulla prasina. Classification (NCBI taxonomy): domain Eukaryota; kingdom Metazoa; phylum Chordata; class Lepidosauria; order Squamata; family Colubridae; genus Ahaetulla; species Ahaetulla prasina. Next base: position 89,109,341 of record NC_080541.1, on the reverse strand, counting down.
GTCCTTAGGAAGGACTCAGTAGGGAAGTAAAAATGCCAAACCCAGTCTAAACATCTGACTGGCTGTACAACAAGAACAAGAGCAAGAACAACAACAACTCTAATTGATAAAACAATGCTGGATTGTATTTGCATAAAGGAAAGTGCCGCAGATGGGCTATGGTATAGGCAGTACTGTGTACACTCTTGATGTTTTGATACCAGAGCTGCAGAAAAGTTTCTTTCATTATTGATTCTCAGTGCTGGTCAATTGTTTCATGGCTTCCATTTCTGATCATGAAAATGCTTATTTCTTTTGCCTGTGTTGTGCAAGTTCTTTGTAGAAGCCACTGAGTTCTGGTTCCATAGGATCAGTTTCTTGAATACTGCATGATGTTCTCAATTATGCATCACCCAGCAAAAGGAAGCAGGTCTCTTCTTCATTGTTTCATGGGATGTTCTTTATTCATGTCATAGGTATAAATGTCTTTTTCAATGAAGGAACAGAATCTACACTTTGCTAATTAACTGAGCCAGGTATGAAAATGTAATAATTTAATCCAACAAAGTACATTTGTGAATTCAGCTTGAGTTCCTTGAAAACTAGAGTGTCTCAGCTGGATAGATTTCATTTGCCCAGGAAAACTGGATGCACATTCAGGATATAACATGAGCTTTTTGAGTTACCTTTAGAAATTTGAAAATCAGTATGGTATTGTGCTGGACTGAGATCTAGGAAATGCCTAGTCATTGCATATGATCAGGATTAACTGTTTGAATACATGCATTTATTGTATGTTTGAATGTGAATTTTGTATAACTTCCTTGGTTCCTTCAAAAAAGAAGTATATTTAAAAAACAAAACTAATAAACTTGTGTATGTTGTTAGAGGATACTCAAAGAGTGATCTAGTTTATTGGATTTTTATTTGGAAGCCTACAAAGCAATATCATGAATTTTTATGTGAAGTTATTCATGGTAGAAAATTGACTAACCATAATCATTACAGGTAATCCCCAAGTTATGAATGCTCCCTTAGTGAACGTTTGAAGTAATGCGATAAGAGCCCCCTAGCATTTGTGAACAAGTAGAAAAACTATGAATCTTTCAGCACCACGGCAGTTTTTCGCCCTTAAGAACAATCACAGAGGCTCTGCAACATTCATCCTGAATGTTGCCAGCCAAAATGGAGCTTCCGAGGGTCAGATCTCCCCATCCAATGCTCTGTTTGAGCCCCCAGAGACCTCATCCGGCCCACTGGAGGCTGAAATGGGGTTTCTGGGGGTCAGATCTGCCCCTCCTATGCTCCGTTCTGGCCTCCATGGGTTCAAGGTAGGAGATTCACTCCCACGAATCCTCAGGTTACAAATGGAATGGGCAGGCCCAATTACATTCATAACTTGAGGACCAGTGGTGGGTTTCAATTTTTTTTACTACTGGTTTTGTGGTAATGGCTTGGTGGGCGTGGCATGGATTGGTGGGCATGGCAGGGGAAGGATACTGTAAAATCTCCATTCCCACCCCACTCCAGGGGAAGGATACTGTAAAATCTCCATTCCCTCTCCAACCCAGAGGAAGGTTACTGCAAAATCCCCATTTCCTCCCAATGAGCTGAGACTTGGGAGGCAGAGAATAGATGATGGCAGGGCCAGTCAGAATTTTTACTACCAGTTCTCTGAACTACTCAAAATTTCCACTACCGGTTCTCCAGAACTGGTCAGAACCTGCTGAAACCCACCTCTGATTAGGACGACCTGTATAATGTTGAGTAAGTCCTGAATAAGGGTTAATAAACATAGGCAACTAAATATAGAGCTGTGAACCAGAAGCATGCATCTAATCTGGTCGGATTCCTTGACTGGGTCAAATTTGACAGATCAAGTTTCTTCCATCTGCAGGTATAGTATATATTCCCCCTCCCTCTCTCATACATACACAAAGAGAGTCTAATGATAGCCTTACCTCAGTATGGAAGAGCTTGACATTGTTTAAATGTCAGAACTTTAATTAGCAAAATTTCACCATATTTCACCAGTTGAAGATATCTTAATCACAAAACAAATGCTGATGGGTAAAAGAACAATTATATCCTAATGTGGAAGGGAAAAAAAATGCTCTTTGCCTTGGCTTTGCAAAAATTACAGGCTTCATCCTTATTTTGCTTATAAATCACTTGCTCGCCATATCAGATGATAGGAATATTCCCACTTCCCTGCACTAAAGACAATTGCTTTTTAAACTGTTTTGTTTTGCCTTCAGTTTAATTAAAGCCATTTTCTTTTAGCTCAGAGCTACTTCCCAGTTTCTGTCTTCAGATATTTGAAAGGTGGAGAGCAAATGAGAAGCAATTTGCCCCTTCACTGGATAAAACAATAAAAATATATGCAAAGTTGATTTTTGCGCAAGATGATGTAATATATTTCTTAAGTTCTCCTTGGTATCAGCATGTCCCTTTAGGACACACATGTTTTCTGATCTCTGTCTTTCCAACTGTTTCTCAGCAGACTTGCTGAAAAGTCTTTTCTCACTAACTTCAAAAATCTGGTTTGCAGACTTTCATTTCTCTAATATGAGAAATAATTGATTTTAAGCATGATTAGAGGAGGAAAAGGAGGAGTCTTATTTTTATTATTTACTTTATTTATACTTTTATTTATTTTATTTGTCAAGCTTATATAAGATAACAGATAAAAGTATAAACATAATTTGAATACATGAAAAGGATACGAATAAAAAGGAACATTAGGACAGGGACGGTAGGCATGCTGGTGCGCTTATGCACTCCCCTTACAGACCTCTTAGGAATGGGGTGAAGTCAACAGTAGACAGTTTAAGGTTAAAGTTTTGAGGGTTTAGGGAAGAAACCCCAGAGTCAGTAGTGCATTCCAGGCATTGACCACTCTGTTACTGAAGTCATATTTTCTGCAATCAAGTTTGGAGCAGTTTACCTTGAGTTTGTATCAGTGGTGGGTTGCTACCAGTTCTACCCGAATTTACCGGTAGTGGCGGGAGGCTCCTTCCACCCATGCTGGATGATTCTGCGCATGTGCAGAAGCATCATGCACACGCGTGAGTGTGCACATGCGCACAAGCGAACCGGTAGCGACGCGTTTTGCAACCCACTGCTGGTTTGTATCTATTGTTTGCTCATGTATTGTGGTCTAGCCTTCTTCATGATGTTTCTGGCCAGTATCATTGGCTTATCATTTCTTCTAAAAGCTGAAAACTAGTATTTTTAAGCATGATTTCATCGCAGTGTCTCTCCTGGTATCTATTGTTTCCTATCATAAAAGTAATGGAAAATTCCAATGCTCTCTCTTCTTCACCAGACAGCTATCAAGTTTGATCTTTTGACTGATAGGGAAAGAAAGTGGGTCTTAGCAGGGCTGTGCAGCAGAATCTCAGAAACAATCTCCTTTGGAAACCTAGTTGGTTCATCAGTGTGGAAAATTGAACAGTTCTTCACTCCTAGCGGTGGTGGTGGGATAGAAAAAATCACCAGAATGTGATCCAACCATCACATCAAGAACAAAGAAAATTCCTCTCTCTGATCGCATTGGATGCAGGGTAAACCAAGCAAAACTTGGCGTCAGATGTTAAAAGATAACATACAAATGTTATTTGTAGACATCAAATAGAAAGATGCAGAAGATGCTGCTGCAGATAGGATTCATTGGAAGAAGCTTACTGCCCCATGCATTTCGTGCAAAAGGAACCAATGATAGAATAGAATAGAATAGAATAGAATAGAATAGAATAGAATAGAATAGAATAGAATAGAATAGAATAGAATTTATGATGATGACGATGACGATGATGATGACAACAACAACAACAACAACAACACAGTTGCTGCCTGAGAAAGAAACCACATCTGGTGTGTGCCTATTGTTTTGGGCCATGGATGACTTAGGTTAGGCCCATGACCATCATAGCAGCTACCAACTCCTAAGCTACTTCCAAAACAAGACCCAGAAACAGCCTCCAGCAGCTCAAGTAGGGAGGTTGCTATGTATCAGGAAGGCTGGTACATTAGCAACAAGCCTATCTTCAGAAACAGTGTGTCACAACTCTAACAGACTCCCATATGGCAACTGCTACTCCCCGTACATTGCCTTGAGGTTTGGCTAGTGTCATACTCTAAACCCAGCCAGGCACATTTCAGAGAGGGATAGCTCCCACTGTGAATGATAAAAATTAAAATAATTATTTATTATTTAATATATTTAATGTATTTTTAATTACCGTATTTTTCGGACTATAAAATGCTCTGGACTATAAGATGCACCTAGATTTTGGGGAGGAAAACAAGAAAACAAATACCGCCTATCAGCTTTTCCAGGCTGCGGGGATCACCACTGCCCATTGCCACTGCTGCCTATTGATGCCTCAGCACACCCCATTTTTGGCCTCTGTGCATCCCATTTTTAGCCAATTCCAGGCAGCGGTGATAGGTGGCAGCGGCGGCAATCCCCACCACCTAGAATAGGCTGAAAATGGGGTGCATGGAGGCTGAAAATGGAATGCATAGAGGAAGCAATAGGCTGCAGCAGCAATGGGAAGTGACAGTGGCAATGGGCGGTGGCAATCCCCGCAGCCTGGAATAGCTAATAGGCAGTATTCCAGGAGGCACTTCCAACCGCCAATCAGCTGCTTGTGCTAAATCAATCTGTGCTGAAGCTGACCAGGCTGTTTGGTGTTTGCTGCAGGAGGCAAATTGCTGGGAGGCAGAGGCCAAAGGGCCAGCGGGTGGGCGGGGCTTCAGCAACATTTGCTCTATAAGACACATAGACATTTCCACCCACATTTTTTGGGGGGAAGTGCATCTTATATACCAAAAAATACAGTAATTAATTAAATTTGAAATACATTACATTACATTACATTACATAATTAAATTAAATTAAATTAAATTTAAAACAATTAAATTGAATTGAATTGTTAAATTGTCCTGTGGCCCACGGGACAATTTAATATGAGTTGTCCCATGCTGAGTTAGCCATGCTGAATTGGCCTCAGCGAGTTGTCCCATTCCATGCACCTAACCAAATCTTTGTAATAATTTCCAGGTGGCCTGCTCCTTACTAATAAGATCACATAAGCCAGAGTGGTTAAAAAACAGTTCTGCAGGCCACTTCTGCTGCTTTCCAGCTGCTTGCAATTTGCCTATTCAAATCTCATCATGCTCAAGGTTGATTCAGTCTTCCATCCTTTTGAGGTTGGTAAAATGAGGACCCAACTTGTTGGGGGCAATATACTGACTCTGTAAAACCACCTAGAGAGGGCTGTAAAGCACTGTAAAGCCTAAGTCTAAGTGCTATTGCTAGTGCTAGTGCTATCACAAGGCAACTTAGCCTAAATCTAAGTGCTATTGCTAGTGCTAGTGCTATCACAAGGCAACTTAGCTAGGATCGTCAGACCCTTTTAAAAGTAGCCCGAGAGGTTGTAGAAAAAATGCTTTTAAAAGGCTTGACGATCCCAGCTGAGCCACGCCATAATCAGAGGCTTTTTTTTTTTACTTTTAAAAGCATTTTTTCGGCCGAAGAAAAAATGTTTTTAAAAGTAAAAAAAAAAGTTCTGATGATCATAAAGCTCAGCTCAGCATGGGGGGTGGGCAGGGATTTTCGCTACCAGTTCTCCGAACCACCCGCCCCCATCTCTACCGGATCGGGCGATCCAGTCTAAATGCTTTCAGATGTTTTAGGTTGCATGCAGAGAGGCTGGATGAGACAAGAGCAATATCATGAAGATAAATCTAGAAATGCTGCAGTTAGTAACACATGAGGAAGAGATCTAGGTGTGAATAATAAATTTTTGACTGAGAGATCATCAGCTTGTTTCCTACACTATTATGCCAACCTATCAGTTTGTCCTGAATGTATCTCCTAATTTGATGCTGCCTAGGAAAATTCCTTGATCCAGGAAGAGTGGGTCAATTCATTTCAAAATGTCAACTAGATGAAATCCTTGGATTCTGTAACTTCCACATATTCTATTCTTTATTTAACATTATCTTCAGTGCAAACTTCCATAGCTCAGGCTAGCTTGTGTTTTCTCTCTTAGTAACATAACCACACTCACATTAAGGAAAATTACTGAATTACCCAAAGATTAATTAAAAATGGGAAGAAACAGTTCAAAGCACTCTCCAACCTAAAGACCCCGAGATCATCACCTAATGAGTAATGAGTGCAATTAATGAGCAGTCACCAAGTACTGGCATTAATGAATAAACATAAGGTTTCTGGCTATGGTTATAGATGTTTTCTTTCTATTTTTATTTTAACTTTCTCACCTCTATATATAATGGAGGTCATGTAACTTGCATGCATCTGGGTTTCTTCAGAACAAAATTATTATTTTTTTAAAGCATTTAGAATGAAGTTACTTCTATATCCTTTCTCTCTCTCTCTCTGACGTGATTGGTGACAGCTCAAAGTTTCAGATAAGCTGAAGAGCCAGAATGTCTTTTGATAAGATTGTGCTAGAAAGCAGCAGGTTTGAATGTTCAAGAATGTCTTTTGAACCAGGAAACTTGTATGTTACTAACTCTTCCATGTGTTGCATAAAAGTGTATCTGCACTTAATGGAACTCAAATGTATGATGCTTTTGTTTCCCACAAATCCTTCCTGCAGGTACTACACTGGATTTGGGAGAAACAACAATGTAATAATTTTCCACAGTATATTTCTGCAGATTTTTTCCCGAAGTCGAATACAGTAAGTTTGTGGGAGATGATCAAACTGAGCCCAAGAGCGGGGTCAAATACATCATCAGTTTGTAGTTGCTCCACTCCCACAAGAGAGCCCCCCGCTTTGAATTCCATAATTTTGCCAGAAGGCAAAAGAAAAATTGGACTTGTTGTTTTGCGATGTATTTTGATGAACCAAGTCAAAGCATGTAGAAACTCAGGAATAAAATATGAAATGAAATAGCAATAGCAGTTAGACTTATATACCGCTTCATAGTGCTTTGCAGCCCTCTCTAAGAGGTTTACAGAGTCAGCACATTGCCCCCAACAATCTGGGTCCTCATTTTACTAACCTTGGAAGGATAAATGGCAGAATCAACTTTGAGCCTGGCAGCCAGTGATGACAGAAATAGCCTACAGTACTGCACTCTAACCACCGCGGATCATAAATAAACCAAAGCATGAAACATACTCCTCTACATATTTCTATTCTTTGTTCATAACTATTACTGTTTTCTTCTCTCAGAAGATTCAGCAAACAATGTTGGATTGGTGGATTGTTTTACACCAACTAATGCAAGAAGGCAACCTTCAATGGATTTTGAGAAAGTGCCAGCAATGCCTTGTTCTTTTTTCTGTATACGGAGAAAATGGTGGTAGTTCTACTACCACCAGAAGCCAGATTAAAAACTGCCCCTCTATTGTTTTTATCATAGATAACAAGAAAGGCAATTCATTAAACCTGCTAACAAGATGCAAGGATCTGTATTAATCACTTAATTTAGTGGCACCAAACAGAATTGAATGTGGTAGATCATAATCAATTAGGACCATGAATAAAACTTCTCCCACTGATGGGCTGTTGTATCCAGTTGTCCAAGATGGCTTCTTTTCTTATGTTAGTAGGTCCATGGACTTGTCTGATAATAGTAGCAATATGTAGACCTTTTTTTTGGTTTTTTTATAATGTTCCTAATGGAGGCACTGCCTGTTAGGAAATTGTTATTTGTCTAACTAGTTGGCCAGGCAATATATAAACCAACTATGTATGTTTGCAGTAAGAAAGGTATTATATTGCTTTAAGGCTGTGCTGCATCATCATGCATCCTGATTGGCTGAGCTCTGTAGCCATAAGGAATATACATAAGGAAAGCTAAATGATGGCTTGTGGGGACTCTACAGCATTGTTACCTGTTGATATGCTGCAACTGTATATTTGAGCTCTATGCGTGATCATTGCTTAATCATGGCTATTTACTGAATCCTCAATATTTACTGACTATTGTGTATTGAACTGTGTTTTGCTGAACCTAAAAAAGTTCTGGTTTGTTATGCAAGTCTACGTTTGGTAAGAAGACTTGGTATTTGTAATATCCCTGGACTGGCTTTATATGTGTATGACCTGGGTTGTTTTTGGACTATACTTTTGCTTTTTCCCTAAAAGTAAAGTAATATCAAACCCCAGTTTGTCTCTATAGTAACTGTTACTGTCCACAACCCGTCTCAGTCATTTTCATGTGGAGGGTACTTTGCTCAATAGTCCACAACCTTGGTTGTGAGCCCAGATTACCCTTAACACTGCTGATCTCTAATAGTTTGAGCTTGTCAAGTAAGCTTGAGAAGAGAGAGTACCTTCAGTTAAAGAGTGTCACCTATTGGGACCTAGGAAATGTGCTTATTCTGTCTCAGTCCTTGTCCTCTAGAACAACATTACCCTCCAGAGATCAATATGGCTCCTACCATGATGTTCTGAAATTGTTTGAAAACTTGGGTAGTGTCCCAGGTCTAGGAGTAGAGTGATGGATTAGATCCTGTTGAACCTCTTTGCTGTGCTGTCTTATTTTCTTTTAAAAAAATAATCTGATTATTTTTAGTTTTTTTAAGGTCTACTCTTGTCACAGTCATCTGGAGTTGGGCAACCATTTTATTTAATAAACAAAATCCATAAAAACATTTTAATGCCGTGCAATTCAAGGGGCCCTGTGAGAAGTTTAAGTGGTCTTATTGTATCAGTCTTATTAGTCTGAGGTGAGGATCTTCAGGGGGAAGTCAACTGTTGTTGATTATTGCTAGGCTGCTGAGGCTTAACTTTTTTTTTTTTTTTGGTAAGGTCTCAATTAAAAAACAAAGCTTTACTCCTGGATTAATGAGGGAAGAAAGATTAGAGCTTTAGAATTCATCTTCTGGGGTTGCATTTGCCAATTTACTACAATCTGACCTAAAGTTATTGCATTGTTAATTTAAGAACATTTTGCTTTCTTCCTTCAGCTTTTTAAGAATGAGAGAATATAGAATATAAATGTCAAAAGCTAGGATTAGACATAATTCCAAAGATTTAAAAGTTGAAAAAAAAAAACAACCTAAAAATATTCAAAATAGCTGACACTTCGTTATAATTCTCCAAGTTTTTTGCTACAATACAAGAGGGTCCTCCCTTAACACCCACAATTGGGACTGGCAACTTCGTTGCTAAGTGTCATGTTGTTAAGTGACAACTCCTGTAGCCACAACTGGCTTAGGACCTTGCTTTTGCCACAGTCCTTAAGCAAATCACACCACAATTGTTAAGTGAGACATCAAGTGACTGCAATTTGAAATTTTACTGCTAATTTCTGATTATTGGAAGTTGATTGTGGAGCGCACAAGTGGTGATAAAGTGACACTGGGTCGCTGCAAAGTTCATAAACTCCGCCATTTGCCAAAATCTTGATCACATGCCTACAGCAAATCTGACTGCATAAAAATAAGGACTGGTCATAAAATCAGCAGACTCCCAGTTTGGGAGAGCCGGTAGCGGAAATGATGATGTGAGAGTGAACTGGTTCACTCCAACCGTTAGCTGGACCCTCCCGCCCACTCCTGTGTTATGCCTACCTTTATTTCTTCGTTTTTAGCCCAGCTGAGAGGCGCAGCACAGCAGATTGCCATGCCTCAGCTGTTCTACAATTCAATGAGCTTGCGCGAAGCACATGTTTGGCATGCGTGCAAGTGAAGCGAACTGGTGGTAGCCACCGGTTAGACTCCATCACTGAGTCAGCACCATTATAACTTTAAATGGTTGCTAAGAAGGGCAATCATTAAACAGCCTGTATTCCAAAGAAAATAACTTGATTTGATTTCTATCTCCAACTTCAAAAAGAAGTTTCTCAGTGATGAAAAAAGAAACTCAGGATGAGTTGTCTCCTCCTATCTTACTGCCAATCATTCTGACTGGTTGGTTTTCCAGTCAATTTCTAAATGCCACCCTTAAAGGGAATATTATAAATATCAGAAAAGGATCAGATGGAAGAAGCTTTGTATTCAATAGATTCTATGAGCTGCAGTGCCGCAGTGGCTAGAATGCAGTATTCAGCTCACTGCTAGGATCCTCACCGGCTCAAGGCTGACTCAGCCTTCCATCCTTCTGAGGTCGGTAAAATGAGGACTCATATTGTTGACTGCAGTATGCTGACTCTGTAAACTGCTTAGAGGGAGTTGTGAAGCTTTGTATAAGTCTAAGTGTTATTGCTATCGCTATGTCCTCCTCATCTGCCACACTCTTAAACTGGATGAAAATATAAATTCTAGAACTGATACATGTTTAGCCCCTCAGTCTATTCTGAACAATGGGAAGGATATATATTTTTTCAAATAAAAAAGCAGGAAGAGCAGTAAACACTGCTCTTCCCTCTCTTCTACCCTGCTGGGATGATCCCAGCAGGATGTTGTTTTTGCCAAAGCCTTCATTGTCAGAACATGATTCAAGCTTCATGATTTTCTGATTATTTCCTTAATTCAAAGGTGCTGGGGTTGCTTTGAGCCCAGCACAAATGGAAAGGGACAAAAGGAAATTGATATTTTTTTTTAAATTTTCTTGACTACAGCATAGGATGTTAGATCCCTGGGAGAATAAAAGCTTACTGCCGAGGAGAAAATATGACAAATATTAAAGTGATGAGTTCTTTTTCTCCTTATCATGGGAAACATATTAATTGTTGTGTGACCCTCAATCAGAGCAGCCAGAAACTGTGATTGCCAGTACAGAAGGATGGAATGTATCCAGTTTTAGAGATGTGCTGAACTAAACCAAATCAGCGCAGAGCAGCTGTTAAAATATTAGCTTGTTTGCATATAGAACAGATGTTTTCAGTATCTCACAATTGGCTGAGTCATATAGGCATACCTAGACGAAGAGGGAGAAGAGGTGGTGTTTTCATAAGAATTTCTACCATTCTGAAGGCGGACCAAATAAGATAACAATCAATGTATATCTATATATAGTATAAATGAATGAAAGATAGGAAAGGAAATTTCTGAAGGGGAAACACAAGGAGAAATTCTTGCTTTATGAAAAATCCTTTGACAGGTGGAGGATTTAAGCAATTAGTTTATGTATCAGTTTAACTGATATAATTATTCCAGGGCTGTTGTTGACACCCCATTCTGTTTTATGTAATAGGGATGGCATAGGTAGTAGCCACATTAGGAATTGTGGGATTCTTTAAAAAAATGTTTGGATATCATTTGGTTTATAATCAAATTCCAAATGATTTCATTTGCTTGATACTCATGAAGGTTTCACTGTGAGTTTTCGGAATCTTGGCAAAAAATGAGGAGTCAACTTTTGACTAAGCTTAGGATCCTATTTGCATGGTGGAGAAACAAACTCAGATACTGTGGCCACATGATTCCACCTGTTGAAAAAAACTATCAAACTATGGTGGCTTTTGTGCATGGGATATGTGCACCTTACTGAATATTAGGTAACCTACAGAACCAGTGGTTGAAACAGTTTGTGAGCTAATCATATTTCAAATTTTATTTACATTCATTAGATGTATGTCATTTGTCAACTCGCGAAGCATTCCTGACCTACTCTCGCATTGCCATAGGCAGGGTTATGGGGAACTGAGTCTCGCAGCTGCAATGGGGGAATTGCACTTCAGTCAAAACAAAAGCACATTCCAGCCATCTCTATGTCAAGACCATCTCCATGGTGACCCAAAGTGGCCGGAGGGAGGGACTTAGACAACCCACGAAATTGCTTCGTTGGGGAATGTGACTGATGACACACCTTCGGGGGAGTGGGGAACAGGGTCAGAACCTGGATGTGAATTAAGTGAGGTTGGCTTCACTTGGAACATGCTGACATTAAGCTCCTAATAAATAACTAGATTTCTTTTAAAGATTGCGAGGCTCATGATTTAATTAGGGCATCAGTCGGAAACCCTGACATCATTTCCTTCAGGAATTCAAGGCAGCATATATAACATTCCCTCCTATTTCACAGAATCATTCAATTTGAAGTATGCAGAGGGCTTCAGCTGGGGTAGATCATATCAGTGGAATATTGTATATGATAATGGGCTGTGAGAATAACCTTGAGAGACAGAAGGAAGATTGCAGCCTAGGCCACAATCTAAAAAGAGAAATCTGTATCCAAAGGTAAAAATGGGATAGTCAAAACATCTCAGAACTGACTCTCCCTAATACCCTGGAATGTAAAGGTGGGAAGGGGGAAAACTCTTTCAGACTTGCAAAATTATGTTACTGTAGTCTTACAATAAAAGTAGCATTAGTATTCTTGGTTTGGTTTCCTGAACTGGACTACCCTGAAGTTTCACACACACACACACACTTGAGTGGACAGATGCATTTTATTTTGTTGCACACAATAGCTGAGGATTTTTTTCTTTGACACTTGAGTAGCGAAAGAGGAACATCTAAAATACTGAAAAACTCATAATAATTGGAGATGGGGTAATTGATGGAATCAACATACATAGGCAATGCTGATAAATGTTCTATATTAGAAATTGTTCTATACTAGAACATTTAGTCCACCATTAGTATGAACTTTCTGTTTCTTACTGTAGCACATGCAGCAGCACAAGAAATAGAGACTATGTAGGACTGACTTTTAAAGAGAAATGACATACTTCCTTGGGATGTGGTGGCGTCTTAGTGACAGTAACAAATTTTAGGACAATTAACATCAGACATTGGTAAAGACTCACTGACTTTTAAGGTTCTATTTGCCTTTGGGCTCTTACAACAGTCAAGGAACATATATTGAAGCTGCATACAGCAATTGATTTTCCTTTCCTTTGTCAACTTTCCTCACCCTTGTTCTCCCATCTCTCACAATGCTGCTAAATACTTTATATGCAGAGTTTCTGTAAATTCCCATAAGAACTACTGTACAAAATATTCACGATGGAAACTTTTTGAAATACACTTTTACGATGGAATGTACTGAGTGAGGAATGATTATATAATTAGTTGTTTGCTTCTTTTTAAGTCCTGATTTAGGCTGAGTTACATTTTCACAGATTGTCTACACCCTTTTTTCCCCCTAATTTCCAAAGAAAGTTAAAAGTGTTTCACCTCTTACAGTGTCCTCTGTCTACATTATCTTTGTAAAGCATAGCTCGTGTCTAATTTTATACCTTCAGAGAAAAAGGAAACACTTCAGAGTTAGAATCCAAAGGCATTAAGACAAATGTTACATGGGTGATTTGGCCAGGATAGTGACATTAACTTAGCTTTTAGAAATTGGGTATTCACAAATTACATTTATTGCTGGGGTGGGAAGGAAGAATTTGTATTAGCTTTCACTGGAGGTAATCTAACACATATGGATTTTTTTTCTTCAGAGGAAATAATCATTGCTTTTGCTAATTAATTTTAGATTGGCTCTATCAGGAATGTACAAAACCCTTGAGGACTTTTTGAAAAGCCACAATTTAGTTTGTGTCTTCAGAACCATAGGATTCATATTCTTCTGTATTTACAAAAAGAAATATCCAACAAAAACAGAAAAGACTTGCACAAACCATTCAAATTCTGCCTTTTAAAGGGATAGAAAATAGCTAGAGCTCTATTTAAACATCTTCCCTTACTGCTGGATGGAGCACTTAAGAGAAGCATTAAACTATCCAGGGTTGCATTCTGCCATTGATTTTTGTACTGATAACTTTCCTGAAAAGATGGATGTGAATAAGAGCACAATTATGTTCAGTAAAAGTTGTTAGAGCAGTAAGATCATTGAAGATAAACAAAGCTGCAAGGTTAGAACAAATCACCCACAATTTCACTTGAAATTTGTGGGATAACCATCAGTGGTGGGATTCAGCCGGTTCGGGCCGGTTCAGGAAAACAAATAGTTAAATTACTGACTAGTCCCACCCCTCTCTGCCCTTCCCCTTCCAAGAGTCCCCACATGCCCCATTTTGGCTCATAGGTAAGTGAAGGGAGGCCTAGCAGGCCCAGAATAGGGTGCAAGAGGTGCAGCTCCTCTCCCCGCAGCCTGTTTTCACTCCCAGAAGGCTTCAGGGAGGCCTCCTAGGCCCAAAATGGGGTGCAGGGGGGTAGTGTGTCCATCCTCCCCCCGCAACCTGTTTTTGTTCCCAGGGTGGTGCAGGACACCGAGTGCTGCCTGTCACACCCCCTGGCCACGCCCACCATGGCCCCACCCACCCAGCCAGTCATTAGGGCAGAGAACCGGTTGTTAAATTATTTGACTCCCACCACTGATCACTATGGTCCAAAAGCTGAATGAATACTGGTGACAACAGTATGTCCCAGCTGAATGGAGGAATGATCATGAAAATACTAAAGAAAGGTAACACCAGTGATTGTAATAACTGGAGAGGCATTGACATTATTCTCGATGCCCAGCAAGATCTGAGTTGTCTTGCTCAGACAACTCCTTAATGTTGTAGATGAAACTCTGTGGGATGAACAAGCTGGCTTCCTCCGTGGAAGATCAAATTGTGATATGTTATTCATGAAACATGACATTATTGAGCACTGCTTTCAATTACAGTGACCAGTGATGATCAATTTCATTGACTCCCAAAAAAGCTTTGGACAGCATATACACAGGGTCATGGTGGAAACTATCAGAAACTATGGCATTGTCCACCAATACATCAAATATATTTTATTTTTTAATATAATATATTTGTGTTCCTTTTCATCCATATTCCAGTGGACCTGAATAAGATCTTGTAAATCACACTTGGATGGATCATCAAGATATTCTGCAACTAGAAATATAGAAAAAGTAATAATTTTTCCATATTTAGGAGATCAACCTGAAAGGCCCTTTGGTTCGTATGCCATTTAGTCAGGGGTGGGCTGTGGGGGTTCACAGGGGTTTGGGAGAGCCTCTAGCTAAGATTCTATGCAGTTCGGAGAACCCCCAAATCCCACTCATGGCTGGCCCTGCCACCCCACCCTTCCCAAGAGTCCCCACATGGCCTGTTTTTGATGCAGGTAAGTTCAGGGCACATGTGAAGGCTCGGGGAGGGTGAAAAACGGGCCTACTAGAAATTTGGGAAGGCTAGAAATGGCCTCCAGAGGGTCTCTGGAGCCTGGGGAGGCTGTTTTTGTCCTCCTAGAGGCTCAAGGAAAGCCTCCACAGCTTGGGGAGGGCAAAAATGCACCCTTCCCACCGTGGTGCAGGAGGCCAATTAGGCCATGCCCCTCCATGGCCACACGCACCCAGCAACCGGGCAGAGAACCCTTTGCTAAAAAATTTTAAGGCCACCCTTGCATTTAGTTGGTAGCTAAAAATTAATTTTACCATGAAGTTTAGATAATTCTATAAAAAAATACATTTTCCCTTTAAATGATTTAGTCACTATGTTCACATGATATAAAATTGAGTAATTTAAGAATTCAAGAAGCTAAAACCCTTTTCAAAATGTGGTTCATGCACTGTTCCAGATTTGTTTATAGTAGGCCTTGAATTCTTTCAAAAGACTCACTTCCTTTCTGAGCAGGCACTCTCCATACATTGTCATACCATTTTAATTGCTGCCTAGTATTATAAATAATAATTGCCTTAGCTTCATCTGCTTGGGGAATTCAAACAGCTTTATTAGCAGAGCACTCCAAAACTGGGAGATCTTTACAGATTTAAAAAGGAATACAGAAAGAAGTGTAGAATTAGTTCTCAAGGCTTCATCAAAGGCATATTTGAACTGTTTAATCTGTCTCTAAGTTAGTTTTATGTGGTCCCTCTTTCTCCCTCCCTCCCTCCCCCTTTCTCATGTATGTATGAGTTATTTGGGCTGTCTGAGAGCTGAGGGTGAAACCTTTCTACCTTAAGTGACTGGAAAACAATAAAATTGTGAACTTAGACCATTTCCAAGTAGATAGGAAACGGAAAATAGTGGTATTGGGTGGTGTTGTTGTTTTTAAAATGTCCACCAGGTTTCAGATTAACAACCTTCTATTTGAAAGGCAAGAATTATAATCATTAATATAGCTTAAGGTTCAATAGGGCCCGTCTGTCCTCAATACATTCTACTCCATCGATTTAAACTCATGATAACAAGAAGTTTTTTTGCCTTGACATGAAATATAATATTCAATTTCCTATATGCTATATTGTAGTTTTATAATAGTGCTTTTTGCAGAATTATGAGGTAGGGAGAATGAAAGAGCTATAGTTTCCTCACACTCAAATATAAAGCAATTAAGAGCGTGATATTGCAGTTTTTCCTTCTCCAATGCATCTGTTTTTGGCCAATATTTTATAAAGTTATTTCCATAGAAGTAACTTGCTCTTATTGGACAATGCCAAGATTTGCAATATAAAAAGATGACAGTATTATAGAATCATATAAATGTTGCCTTGGGTAGATCCCAATTTCTGTAGAATACACAATGTTTTGTCTTAGCTTTAATACTGACAATATCCAATTTTTCTTCCTAGACTCAACTTTCACAGCTGTTAAAGTATCTATAACTATTCAGATGTGACCTCCTTCTTCCCTTTCAGGTGACAGCACTTCCATGTTGTCCCACCAACATTTCCATGTGATGAATCTTTGCTCAAAAACAGAAATAATCCACAATTTATTTTTTCCATGTCAATCTCCCGTTAACCCATATGATGTATTATTAAAAAGCAAGCTTGTCATCCTTAGAAAAGAACAGCATGTTTGAAGTCAACCATGACACAATCTATTTGTTATTCCCTTACACTTTTGTTCTGCACTGCTTCTCTTTCATAAGGGTACGGAGGTTAATAAATATATTTACTTTAAATTGAGTCTTGTTGAAAATGACAAAAGTTTGAATACTGCTGTCATATGCATGTCACCTATTAATGCTTAACATAATTTCCTACTGAGCTGTCTTTTTCTATTCCTCTTATCTCTTTACCAAATGCAAATGAAGTAATTATCTAGTTAAATTCTCAACAGCATTATTCATTTGAGAAATCTGTACTTTGAAGTGCAAAGGAAGCATTTTTTCCCCACCTTTGGCACTTTACAATAAACTCATTTTGATTTAAATTGATTGCTGTGGGATTATCTCGGAGTCATTAAAATATTGCTGTATTGACATTTGCTAATGCCTTTAATTAGCAATTTCAAATTTCAAGGTTTGGTATTAAACATGCATAGATATGACTTCCTATAGCCAGTGGATTACACCAAAAACAATACATTTCTGTCAGTGAAATTAATTCTGCTGTTCATAAGATAACATGTGGTGTTTTTTCAAAGATCATGAAAAGATGTTGTTGCCCAGTTTCTCTTATAAAGCTTTCTCAAGAAAAGCTTCAATGCTATGGGCAGATTTACTGATACAGTATTAAAATGTCCAAATGATATTTGTGTTTAGCAGTAAACCTGTCTCCCTAGTCTATTCTGCAAGTAGTTTTTTTTTTCTAGAAAGCTGCTTTAGGGAAGAAGTATGAATCTGTGGCTCAAGGCTACCTCCCAATCTCCTGAATGAGAAAGAACTATGAGTTCAACTGACTGTATGAGTTTCTCATCCAAAGAGCCCAAATTATATACAACCTAAAATAAGTTGGTCTGCTCTTAGGAAACTACAGTTCTTCACATTTTTCCTAGCCAAGAGCCACACACAGCAAATTTCCAGTAGAGATTTAGTAGTCTCTGTTATAGACCACTGATGTCTCCAAAAAGCATGGAGAAGCTGTATTGGGAAAACATTACATTGATTCTCAAGTGCAATGATTTTGAGACAAGAAATGCTCCCTTCTAGAATCATGGAGGGAATCATATTCTAGAAGGCTCATGACATCTTCTTTGAGATATTCACTTTCAGTGCAGGTACTTATGCACACAAAGCCTTTTACTGGAATAGTTCCTGAAGCATATGGGGATACACATCAAACAAACCACTAGAAAACTAACACATTGTTCCCAGCAATGCCTGCCTTTGTTTACTGTGATAAATAGCTAGCAGCCCAACAAGATGGGTGAGGCCTTTTCCTTCTGAGCAGTCTGGCTGACCTCCATTGCTCCTGTTTTTTCTCTGCCCTGTGTGTTTTTAGATCAGTGCAGAAGGCAGTTCCTCCTCCTCTTTGTTGGCCATCTGCCACTGCCAGAATTCCCTTTTGGCTGGCCGTGCAGAGCCATTAATCAATTTGGAACCCTCACCACATCTCTGACATCAATACAATTGAACCTGTCCAGAAATATTTTACAAGAAGAGTTCTCCATTCCTCTGAAAACAACAAAATACCTTATCCCACCAGACTTGAAATCCTAGGCTTAGAAAACTTGGAACTCCATCGCCTACGACAAGACCTAAGTTTAACTCACAGAATCATCTATTGTAATGTCCTTCCTGTTAAAGACTACTTCAGCTTCAATTGCAATAATACAAGGGCAACCAATAGATTTAAACTTAATGTTAACCGCTTTAATCTAGATTGCAGAAAATATGACTTCTGTAACAGAATCATCAGTGCTTGGAATACTTTACCTGACTCTGTGGTCTCTTCCCATAATCCTAAAATCTTCAACCAAAAACTGTCTACTATTGACCTCACCCCATTCCTAAGGGTTAAGGGGCATGCATAAGCGCACAAAACGTGCCTACCGTTCCTGTCCTATTGTTTTTCTTTTCTTCTTCCTATATACATATATGCTTATACCTCCTTATATTTACCCATATATGTGTTTATATATTATATAATCTTTTTGTATGATACCTACATATATTGTTATGATAAAATAAATAAATAAATAAATAAATTCAGTTCCTGATGTGTCAGGAATAAGCTCCTCCTCCCTTGAGCTGACTTCTGAGGAGGAATCTGCAGAGTCATCCCAGGGAGACATCACAATAGGATAGGTAGTTCAGTCAATTAGGGAGGTATCTATCTGAGCTACTTTTGAAAGTTCTCTAACCATTTTAGAGCTAAAATATGTTTTGCAGAGTTGCAAAGTAAAGAAGATGCTTGACAGAAATATACAGGAACCATTATCTAGATCAGTGTTTCTCAACCTCAGCAACTTTATAATGTTTGGATTTCAACTCCCAGAATTCCCTCAGCCAGTGACTAGGGGAATTGTGTGAGTTGAAGTCCACATATTTTAAAGTTGTGAGATTGAGAAACACTGATCTAGATAATGGCTTCTGCATATTTCCGTCAAGTATCTTCCTTACTCTGCAACTCTTGGTCACAGATACTATAACTGTTGACATTTTCCTAGGATTAAGTGCAATGTGAAAAGAAAATGCTTCCTTTTCAGTTACCCTTAGTTAAGTTTAGTGCTTTTTTTTTTAACAAAATTGGGGCATGGATGTGGAAAGAGTGAAATTCCTTGTGATCTCACAGAGCATTAGACTTGCCAAATTCCAGTAGCTGCTATAAAACATCCTATTTTATAGGAAATGCTAAGTACCGGCATAGTCTGTTGTTCAGTTTAGAATTTTAGCTGTCGGTGTCACTTTAAACATGAATAAGGGATGTTTTACTTTTTTAAAGATAAATACAAAACATTAGAACTTATGCTACTCCAGCATTTCTGCAGGAAGCTCTATAGCCAAAAATACAATTTTTGCACTGGGGGAGTTTTGACTCTCCAACAGGTGCAAAGTGATCTTTTTAATTAAAGGAAAGAACACTCTTCATCTGCCTTAAACATAAGTTGTTAATATGCAGTAAGCACTGTTTGAAAATTATATCAAAATTACGTCTTCTGTCCTGATATTTTTACTGATTAGAGGGACTCCATTCACTGAATCTTGCATGAATGGCTGAAAACATTTAAAAATACCAGACTAGAACTAATGTCAGAGTGATTTTAGTGTCAGTGTGAGTGACTAGGGCAGGTATATAAATTTGGTTAATAAATAAATAACTGGGGAATGACTTCTTAGGCATAGTGGCAGGATAGTTTCAAGTGACAGAAATTTATGTTGAATTTTAAGGACCAACAGATTCCCTTCTCTTCTCCATATCTTCCTACATTAACTGTAACTTAATAGATACAGATTTAATTTAATAAATGTAGCAATTTTTGAGAATCTTCATTACTTCTTCCTATATTATTTGTAGGCATTATAAGATACGAAAATTGCATGTGCAAAAGAATTAGGGGATTCACTATCCGGAGGGCAAAACATTCTGCCATCGCTATTGGGAAGTTAATTTTGGTTCCAATCACTCTGAAAAATATTTGTTGTTGTTGTTGTTGTTATTTGTTTTCATAACTCTATCATTTGCAAGGACTCCTACATTAATAGGCACAGTTCTGCCTCTCCCAATTCATAATATGAAGTTATTCACATTAGCATTAAGAATGATTAATGCCATAAATCTACCATACTTTTTTTCACACCCTAAAAGTGGGTGAAAATTGCTTTGCATCTTATAAACTGAATGTTGCTGAAGCCCCACCTACCCACTGGCTTCCACCATTTGGCCATTTTTGCCCTCCACGTTTTTGGCCTTCGCATGCTCCATTTTAATCCTGTTCCAGGCTGCAGGGATCACCACAGCACATTGCCGCCAATCGCCACCTCTGCGTGTCACTTTTTCGGCCTCCTTGCGTCACATTTTCAGCCAGTTCTAGGTGGGAGGAAGCAGCGGCGGTGGCAATCCCCGCTGCCTGGAACTGGCTGAAAATGCAACATGCAGAGGCCAAAAATGGGGCGTGCGGAGGCCAAAAATGTGACTTTCAAAGGCTGAAAACGTGACATGCAGAGGCGGTGTGTGGCAATCCCTGCAGCCTGGAACAGCTGATTGGTGGTATTTTGGAAGGCTGATCCAACTGCCAATCAGCTGCTCATGCTGAATCAAGCTGCGATAACGTGTTGAAGGTGACCAGGCTGTTTGCTGAAAGGACTCTAGCCAGATAAATACCAATGGATGCCGGTAGGCAGAGGCAGGTTTTTTTTGTTTGTTTGTTTGTTTTCCTCTCCAAAAACTAATGTGCATCTTATACTCCAGAGCATTTTATACTCTGAAAAATATGATATTTCCTATTCCACAAGTCACTTTACAGATGTATAGAGAGAAAGTAATTTGAGAGGGACTGAATTAGAATTTTTGAAGGCTAGTATAACTGTTTTTTCAGAGATGACACTTCCACTTAGACAAAACAAAACAATTAGACTAGTATATTGATTCATAAATAGTGAATGACTCTCCCATCTTAACTCCTTCTGCAGGCAATGCTGCACTGAGGCATCCCAAATGAAGAGATTAAATGAACAGCTGCCCTTTGAATTTTGGGATGAAAATCCACAGGCCTAGAGCTGTTTAAATTGAAGTGTTGTTATGATAAACTTGTATCTAGGGATGTATATCAAGGTCTGATTTTGAAATTGATTCAACCTCGCTAGAAGTTTTCTGACCCTGTTCCAACTAAAAACATTGCATTTTGACTTTCAAAAGTCAAAGGTTGAAATGAAATATTTCAAGGTTGGGAACATTTCCAGTAATGTTGGAGGAGCATCGAAATATTTTCATTGAGATGCAGATAAACTGCTCCAAGTTTTAAATGTTTTGCACATCTTAATATTGAACTGTAAATTGGGCAAATGGAAGCCACATTCCAAAGGTCTTTCTTATTCTGTGTTCTTTTATTCTGTCAATGAAATGCCCCTTCAGAAAGCTGAACACTGAAAACTGTGATTCAGAAAATGGCCAGAAGAGGGGAAAAACCCTCCCCAAACCAAACAGAAACAAATAATAACTGTCTGAGATGGATTGAGCTGAGAGACAGAGACTGGCCTAAAGTCATCCGGCTGACTTTCATGCCTAAAAGAGACCTAGAATGTATAGTCGCTCAATTTGTAGTTTAGAATCTTAACCAATATATCAGATTGGCTCTCAGCTAGCCCCATTGGTATCCGAGATATAAATTTATACTGAAATAAATTGAAGATTGTGATTCCAGGAGGAAAAGATTGATTTGTTTTTTAATTTATTTAGATAGAGTTAAAGAAAAAGCCTTCCCTGTCCAATTGTGTTGAATTCTAGGATGCAGTGCTCATCTCCATTTTTTGGCTGAGGAAGCCATTGTTGTCTGAAGAGATTTTCTCTGGTCATGTGGTCAATATAACTATACGCCAAAGGTGCACTGTTACCATCCTACCGAAGTGGTACCTATTTATCTACTTGCATTTGCATGCTTTCGAACTGCTAATTAGGCAAGAGCTGAGGGCAAGTAACGGGAGCTCACTTAATTGTGCAGAAGTGTGTGTAAAGCAAAATTAGTTACACTCATGGCTCTGGCAGGGAGTAGATTCACCTGCTACAGAAAAATGGTGAGTCCCCTGAAAGTTAAAATAGTAGGTGCAGAATGAGCAGCTGGAATCTTTCTCAGATATTTCTATAACATACATTAATTGTTTCTCTTATAACATGGAAAAGCTTAGCAGTATGTAAGTCATTGTGTGTGTGGGAGGGGGAAGTGCCCTGGAATAGGATAGGCTAGAATTCCAAGATTGGATGAAGCTTTGAAGGATCTCACCCAGGACAATAATAATCCCTCTGCAGAGTTTACAGACAGAAGTGGTAGCTTTCCATGACTGCTGTGTTTCTCATGGAGCCTAATAATTGGTATGCGATTCTAGTGTTTTTATGCAGTATTTTCCTGGGAGGATTAATGGGTTCTTTTTCAGCCTTTATGTTAGCCAGCTGCATTGCTGGGCACTCATCCAAGCCACAGCCTGAGTTTTTCTTGTGTAAAGGAAAGAGAAGAAAGAACATCTCACCTCCCAATGATTTAACTTATAATTATAACTTGTAACCTATCAAAACATCCCCACCTTTAACAGAGCTGTTTTAATGGAGGTCTCATTTTTCTTTGAAGCAGCTATTTTATAATTATGTTACACTTCAAAATTAAAACTTTTCAGGGGCAAGGGGGGCATTTTTGAGGTGATTTTCGAAAACAAATGTGCTGATCTGTGGGTTCTTTTGCAATTCTATTTTATAGCATCTTCCTTCCACAGATGGAATAGGCTAGATATTATCATTGCAAGAGAGAAGAATATCATTTTAAGATAAACCTTCTGAAACTGAATGTCAGGATCAAAGATGTATATAACTATTTACCAATTTCCCTGTTTTTCAGGAAGCCCGGCCAAGCTTAGTTACCATGCTATAAGAAGCTCATAAACATAGGCAAATAAAAGTCCAAAAATGTAATCCGGGTTTCTCTTTAAAATGGATAAAATGTTTCAGTTGTTAAGAAATGTATTTCAAGTCAGTTGCTAGTTAGCCCAATATGTGTAATTTTTGTTCTCTCATTGTGCAAGAATATTACTTTTTTGTCCGCCTTTCATTACGTTACAATGATAGTTCTAAAAAAAAACAAACCATAAAATTGTGTTCTGTTACTAAAACTATTCTGATCTATTCTTTACACAGAATTTGTTACACAGAAGTATTTAAATTGGATTTTTGGAATGTTGCAAGCACCGTATTCTAAATTAAGCAATAAGCATACTATTTCTCAGTTAATGCAAACTCAGATCAAGAGTCAAGGACTTGTGTTGTTTTTAGGGTGATGACTATGCCTTTTGAAACTGTGTCATCTTTCCTAGAATGACTGACAAAGGAGACCGGAGTAAATATCTTATTTCCTCACTTTCCTCCCTATCCTTTACATATCCACTCTTTCCTTACTAGAGTGTCCTAGCTCAATAACGATACTGCTGTGTCTACAAATCCCTAGTTCCAACCTCATAAATATCCTAGGAAGAGGGCCACTTTTCAAGTGGGGTTTGAAAATCCTGCCCTAGGCAACTCTATGCAATGCAATAAACAATTCCTATCTGCAGTTACCACTTCAATAGATTTTAATAGGATAAGGACTTTCCCAAGGACCAGGGATAGGTTCATGTTATTTATTTGACATTTTCACAATTACTTATTTTATTTTTATTTTTTTATTCATCTCCTTATTTTTATCCTACATTTATTATTTTTATAAATAACTCCTGGCAAACGTACATAATACTTCCTCCTCCTCCTATTTTTCCCCACTACAACAACCTTGTTAGGTGGATTGAGCTGAAAGAGTCCAGCTGTCACAAGGTCACCAAGCTGGCATTCAGTTCTAACCTGGTTTCTAGCCTGGTATCCTAGCCACTAGACCAAACTGCCTCTATTCTCAGTAAAAGAAACAGGACAGGAGGATCTGAAATATGCAATGATGTTTTCTGCACCTTATGACAATTAAATCATATATTGCTTCTGCACAGACGATAATAGAGAAAATAAGAAACTGAAATACTTGACAGACAGTAACAGAGTTGGAAGGGACCTTGGTGGTCATCTAGTCCAACCCCCAGCTCACGCAGGAGACCTCTACTAGGGATTCAAACCACTGAATTGCTGACCTTTCTGATCAATACCTGGTCAGACCGCTTTGTGCTGGATTTCATGATATTAGCTGAAGAACCACTATTTTTATCCATTACACAAATGGTTGGCTTGTAAGGTGAATCCTTAAAATGCAGCAATAGTGTTGACTGAGAAATGAACAAGCTCTTTCTCCCAGTTGCTTTAAATGAAGGTTTTGAAACACTAATTAATTATTATCAGCAATGTAGTCAGTGCTTACATTTTGGTAAATGTAGGGTTCATTATATTTTATAGCACATTAAGTTTACCATCAGGCAAATTTATTAACTTTGCATACCTTTACGTATACCTTCAATATAAACACCCATTGATTTCACAGGCATTAATTCCCAGAGAAATGTGCTCAGGATCCCAAATCTACTTATTAAGATTTGTTGTTGTTGTTGTTTTTTAGTGCCAAGGACAGAGTTAGGGAACAAATGTAGGGATAGACATTTTCTTTTTCAATTAGCTAGATGGCACTGCAAGATAATAACATGTTATTCACTCTGTGAATTGAGTGGGAAGCATCCAGAGCACTTGTGAATAATGTTTACCGATGACTTATTATTTTATTCAGTATTTTTATTCTCCAGCCATTTCAATATTCCCTGGAAATATACTTTATGTTTTGGATACATGTTGTATGCCAGGGTTTACTTGGTGCTGTTGCTGTTTTTCCAACTATCTACTCCCTAATCCAGCCACCTTTCAGTGTTCGTTTTTATCTCGAGGATTTATCTCTTCTATGTTGAAATGAAACTTCAGCATATATAGCTGGAACTGTGTATGTCGTATCATCTGTGTCAGTGGTGGGTTTCAAAATTTTTTACTACCGGTTCCGTGAGTGTGGCTTGGTAGGTGTGGCAGGGGAAGGATACTGTAAAATCTCCATTCCCACCCCATTCCAGGGGAATGTTACTGCAAAATCCCCATTTCCTCCTGATCAGCTGGGACTCAGGAGGCAGAGAATAGATGGGGGCGGGGCCAGTCAGAGGTGGTATTTGCCGGTTCTCTGAACTACTCAAAATTTCCGTTACTGGTTCTCCAGAACTGGCCAGAACCTGCTGAAACCCACCTCTGATCTGTGTGGTAACATCTGCTCGTTTACCAAGCCAGTGTCAATAGACCAATGCTGGCTATTGTAAAGATGAGTAAGGGTTTCAATTCATTTCTTATTTAAATGTTTATATCACTGTCCAACTTGTAATAGTGGCTCTAGGTGGTTTATATCTGGTTATCAATGAAAAACAAGCCAATAAAAAAAAAAGCTTACAAATATATAATAAGTAAGGCCAGTCACAGCATACCACTTCTACATGGATTTCTCCAGCTCTTGATCCGCTTCCCTGGGGAAAAGCAGATCTGTGGGACCTTGCAAAATGCAAATGGATGGGGTCATCGGAATCTTGGGGAATGCTCTTCTGTAGGTTCTTTCTTTGTTCATCTATATATGGGTTGGGAAATGTTATCTAGAGTTACATAGTATATGTTATACTTTCTCATTGAAAGCTTATTCAATAGAAGTTAGAATAGAATAGAATAGAATTTTTAATTGGCCAAGTGTGATTGGACACACAAGGAATTTGTCTTGATACATATGGTCTCAGTGTACAGAAAAGATACCTTCATCAAGGTATAACACTTGCAACACTTAGTGATGGTCATAGGGTACAAATTTAACACTTAATGATACACTTAATGATAATCATAGGGTACAAATAAGCAATCAGGAAACAATCAATATCAATATAAATCATAAGGATTACCAGCAACAAAGTTACAGTCATAAGTGGAAGGAGATGGGTGATGGGAACGATGAGAAGATTAATAGTGCAGATTTAGTAAATAGTTTGACAGTGTTGAGGGAATTATTTGTTTAGCAGAGTGATGGCCTTGGGGAAAAAACTGTTCTTGTGTCTAGTTGTTCTGCAGTGCTCTATAGCATCGTTTTGAGGGTAGGAGTTGAAAGAGTTTGTGTCCAGGTTGTGAGGGGTCTGTAGATATTTTCATGGCCCTCTTCTTGATTCGTGCAGTATACAGGTCTTCAATGGAAGGCAGGTTGGTAGCAATTATTTTTTCTGCAGTACTAATTACCCTCTGAAGTCTGTGTCTGTCTTGTTGGGTTGCAGAACCCAACAAGTTTTAAAGTTTAATTTAAGGTTCCTAATTTTCATGTATCATTGGGTAGTAGAGAATAGATAAAAACATCAGTGTCCATGAATGATGGTTATGATCAGATGATGAGATTGTTTCAGAATATATTAGGTAGAGACAATGATATATATACACTATATATGTCAACACCTCTGATTTTGTCTTAATCACTACCCTTTTTTGATAGTAATTAATTATATCAGACACATAAATATCCCTTCTGCTTCCAAACTTGCTCTCCAATAACTCAACTTTGTAGAATATATGTTTCCTGCTCAGTAAAATCTATTGAAAATGTTGATAATGCCACTCATTATTTATCTGAAATCAGGTTATATTTTGATCTTAAGTCTTTTGTGAATAACCTTTTTAAAGGAAAATCAATTAAGATGCATTATGTACACTGCCTCATTCTCTTTATTAATCTTTGAGAAGCTCTGTAAATAGATAAATGAATAATATATATAAACCAAAACAAAAAGAGAAAAAAATGGCTAAGAAAGAATGGGACCCCATTCTCAGACTGAAATGAGAATAGAAAGATGGCTGTATGGAGAAGGTATGAATTTGGAGTCTGGCTCCTGAGAACAAAAAGATAGCACAGAGATACAAATGAGGGCCTTGTACTTTTATTGGCCTGTCATTCTATTTTTCTTTAGGGTCACTGAACAAGTGCATGGAGGTTGCTATGGAATCTTGGCAGGAGAAACTACGTTTACTGTTAGCTTTTGTGCTTTTGCAAAATATATCTTTAAAGCAGCTAAGTCCTATCGCAGATTTAATTTGCATCTCTATAGCTACTCCCCCCTGATGGTCACAAGCATCCTAATGGTTCACAACTGCTAACATTCTAATAACACACTAATCATTAAAAAAAAATACTCTGATTTTATGACCAGGATATATTAGATGACAATATGGAAGAAAGTCAAGTCTAGATTATTTAAATCTATAGTAATCTGCCTTAGAGTTCTAGTACCATCCCATCCATATAGCATACACAACAGAAAAAAAATGTAGAAGTTGTATTCTGAAAGGATAGAAAAGGTTGTACTTATAAGGTGAGGTCATCTGACGACACAAAGTGAGGTGTCATTTGAATGTTCTGATGTACTGTAGTTTTACATTCTTGTCCTTGACTGACCAAATGATGCTATGGGGGTGCTGCAAATATGCATTTTTGGTGGAACATGCATGACATCTCTGCTTCACAAGCTGCATTGGTTACCAGTTTGTTTCCAGGTTCAATAGGAGGTGCTGGTGTTGACCTTTAAAGTCCTTCATTGCATGTGATCAGGTTATTTGAGAAAACATCTCTCACCAATTTCATCTGCCTATTTTATCTGATCCAGCAGAGACGATATATTATCAGTTCTATCACCTTCTTGGGTCTAGGACAACTCATCCTGGCTAATTCAGTATGGGCCAACTCAAAGTGGCCAACTCAATCCGGGACTTTCTATGGGACAAATCAATATGGAATAACTCAATGCACATTAACTGTACTATTATCCATCACTGTTTCTTCAACATTATTTTAATTTTAGTCATTCATATTTCATTTTATTCGTCCTTTAGCATACTTTCTTTAATCATTCTATTTCCCCATTTCTTTGATATGTCTTTGAAGAAATAGAATAGAATAACCAAACAGAATAGAATAACTAATGAAAGGATGCTAAAGAGGAGATGAAATGAAATATGTATGAGAAAAATTAAAATAATGTTGAAGAAACAGTGATGGATAACAATACAGTTATCCCATGTTGAAATGTCCCATGGCGAGTTCTCCCATGCTGTGTTGGCCAGGTTGCTCTGCCCAACTCACCCCTGGACTAGACAGTTGGGGCAAGCTGGCACTGATGAGACAGCTACAGCAAGATGACTATGGCAAGATGGCAATGGCAAGTTGTCCCATTGTGACATAAGCTGCTGCATTTTGTTGGTCCTAGGCGGTGGATGTTTTCTGCTATGGCATTTGTGCTATGAAATTGTCTCCTCCTTGAAGTGAAGTTAGTCTTGTCAGTGTTGAGCTTCCCAAGGTCCTTGAAGATATGTTTATGGTGGCAGGATTGTGGACCTCCGAGGATAGGTGAACTTGGGAGGTGGCTTCACTCTTTGTAATATCCCTTTTTCTATTATTCTTCCTTTTAGTTTAATGTTTATATTTCTTAATCTATTTATTAACTTTTTTTTTAGCTTTATTGTATGCTGCCCAGAGTCCCTTGTTTGTGAGGTGGGCAGCTATATAAATTGGATAAACAAACAAACAAACAAATTTATTCTGTTAGACTATCCCTTCTCAATTGTTTTTATCCATCCTACTGGGTTTGATAGGAAGGGTATGCTATGGGTCCCTTCAGTTATAGAGTGTTATTTTCTGGAAGCCTTTCCCACTATAGCACTTTTTCTGTGAAACATCTTATCTCCTGAGATTATTTTGACCCAAATTCTGCTGACCTTTCATACATGACTGGAGACCTGGATGTGCTCCAGGGCCTGAAGGTTGGGAAATTAAATGGCCTATTGAGTGGTATTTGTCAATTGTTTTGTCAGGGTTTGTTGCCTGCAACCACTGTAGTTTTTTACCCTTTGATAATATTTTTTTTTTAATTTTCCTAACTTGTTATTAGACATCCAGAGTCACATTTGCCAGATGGGCAGCCATATAAATCAAATGAATAAATGAATAAGTACAAAAGGAATTCAACAAAAAGTTGAATTTCTAATTCCAGAGGACCTTTAACTAGAATTCTGTGGAAAGGCCTGAGGAGATGAGCATTTGGTTAGTCATTATAAAGTTTTCAGACTTTGATTCTAATTAACTGGCCAACATTATGAGGGGCAAGCCCTTTAAATTACTTGTTGGGTATAAATAATGCATTAATTAGCCTCATAAATGTGCTCAGCAGTGTCTTATAAGAAAATAATTATTTCTCTCTCACTCTCACTCTCTCTTTCTCTCTCTCTGTCCCTCTCTCCCTCCCCCGTCTCTCTCTTCCTAAAGATAACTTAATGGAATCATGATAATAGTCTGACTGTCCCACACTATATGCTAGCAATGAAATTTACAAATGAAGTTCTGCAGAAATGTTTAAAACTATGACTCGAAATTATTCTCTCTTGGCTAAAGGACAGGAAGCATTGTAATCATACAGAAAGTTAATGCTAAGAATTGTTTTGCCTACAATACACTGTATATGTCACCTTCTCAATTTCATGACATAGACCCACACCAATTCTCCAGTATCTTAGCTGGATATTTATTTTTCTCATTATTTGTAATTAGTTCAGTAGCTGGTCTGTAGTTGGGAGACAACCAATTTGGCTGTCTCCCAAATTACAACTGGAGTTTTGTAAGCACCAAGTCCCAAAATATCACTTACTAACACTTGCTCACAAATAGTACAAATAAAAAGTTTTCCAGAGGTGAATTAGATAATGTAGAAAAAGAGGAGGAAAATGCAATGCTCCTCAACAAATCATTTAATTAATCAAAGACAAGATTGTTTTAAGAACCTGATGATATGGATACTCATTTTGTCCTGATTGATGAATGTTCAAGCCACCTGCATGAAGATTAAAAGTCATGATAATAATGTAAGTAACATCATGGAAATGTAGTATTAAATCACAGAGAGGTTGAGGCATTTATTCATCCATCCATCTATTCACCCATCCATATATTTTATGGTTTCCTTTCAATTAATTATCCAAAGCCCATAGATCATCAATATTATCATTCAGAAGATTACATTTCTAAAGAAGAAAAACCCTAGGCATGAACTGCCAGTATATGGTACCAAACAAATGTGATGGGAAATTTACGTTTCAGTTGAAAAATTGTTCCACTATGAACAAATGAATTAAAGGATGAGAATTTCAGAATAGAACAGAGTTGGAAACATTTTCTAAGACCACCGAATATGGAGATGGATCGATGGATAGATGGGTAGCCAGCAGCCTCCACCATAGATAGCATTGCCAATAACCTGACAGTGAATGTAATGTTATGTCCCTTTGAGGTAAATTAGTTTTTAAAAAGCCAAAAATGTAAAGGGCCAAAAATGTAAGTTAAGCCTTACAGAGGCTTAAGACATTTATTTTGCTTCCTATTTCTTCAAAAACAATTAACTAAATAACTAAGATCCATTTAAAATTGGCTTTTTGCTGAAATTACATGAATTAATATATGACTGGTATCCTTCCCTTATGGCTGCTCCTGAAATTCATGAATACATCCAATTCTGGAAGAAGAAAAAAAGCACTTAAATATTGGAACAGAGAAAAGATAGTATAGATTGTACCTTTTAAATTAAATTAAATTAAATTAATCTAGCTAGGAATATTCGTCTACAAATGTGCTACACAGTACCTACTGTTTCTTCAGTTCTCCCACTCCATCCCCATCCCCTGCCAACAAAATTCAGCTGAAAAAATGCCAATTTTAATGACACACTTTTCTATTTGAGGACTGATGAGGTGTTGAACTGAGAGGTGCAAATGTTCCTTTAAAATTTTCAATCCCTCCAAATGGAGAAAAGCTTTTCATCCCACCCCATTGTCATAATTGCGATCATCATTGCAACTTCACAGCTGCAACCAAGAAGAATAAGAACAGTGGCAGAAAAAAATCTATCTTCCTGAACTAGAAGACAATTGTATCCCATTATTTATAATCCATACTTGTTGCTTCTTCAGCAATTGATGAAAATGACTATTAAAATGATGTCCAAATAAATGAGGAGATAGATATGGATTTCCTAGTGTGGTATTGATGAATTCACAGACATTATCCTTGGTATCGTCTCCATCTCCTACTTCACCCTACTTTTTAACATTGATAATTATTTTAATATTAAGCCCCACAAAAGGAATTTTTAATTTCCTGCTACTTGATGCACAACAAAGCCAACATTTTAATCCTTATTCCCAGGCATTTCCTTAGTTTCCAAATAGATTTCACAATGTTATTAGCAACTAACAGCAGTGACGGTCACAGTTCATTTGTAAACCACCATATCTGGAAGGAATGGACTGTAAAAGGTGACAGGGAGCAACCTCACTAATATACATTCTGATTGAATTGTGTGATCAGACTTCCACTTGTGAGTCTAAGAACTAATCAGATAAAGCATATCAACAAATCTTTTTTATCCAGCATTCTCATTTTTTTCCCTTTTATTCTTAGTATTGCTGTGATGACACAGTGGTTAGAATGCAGTATTGCAGGCTAGCTCACTGTTCACTGCCAGGAGTTCGATCCTGATCAGCTCATCGTTGACTCAGCTTTCATCCTTCTGAAGTAGGTGTAATGAGGACCCAGACTGTTGGGGAGGGCTATAAAGCACTATGAAGTACATTATATAAGTCTAAGTGTTATTGCTATTGCTACTGATATTGCAATTGCAATTGCTATTGCACAGATAACATTCTTTTTTCTGAAAGACTGAGTTTTTCAGTGGAATATCTAAACAAGGACAATTCAGCTAATACATGCAAAGAGACCCTGTCTCTTCCTGTGACTGCTGTCAAGACTGCTTGGAATGTAGTATACTAAGTTATGATTGAAACTGTAACATCTCTCTGCAGACAGTGCCTACTATTTTTATTAAATGTATAGTGTTGCTAGACAAAGTGTCACTGTTACTAAACTCCTTAGAGTCAGATAGGATCCATTTAAAGCTTCTCTCTTGTGGCTACTGAAACTTGGATTTTCTTTCTTGTGTAGTCTCTGGATATCTCCAGAAATCTCCATAGGCTGGATGTTTCTAAACCTTAGCAATTTTAAGACATATGAACTTCAACTTTCAGAATTCCCCAGCCAGAGCAATTGGCTAGGGAATTCTGGGAGTTGACACCCATATGTCTTAGAGTTGCCAGCTGAAAAACATGGGGTAGACAGATCTCATGCAACACATTGTTCCTTTGCAAAATCCTCTTTGGTGGTCCTGAATCACCTTGGAACTTATCTGTAGTCTGAACAAGAGCCTGAAACTTTAGGAAGTTGAATTCCAACTCCTCCTACTCCCCTTCTTCTTCTTCTTCTTCTTCTTCTTCTTCTTCTTCTTCTTCTTCTTCTTCTTCTTCTTCTTCTTCTTCTTCTTCTTCTTCTTCTTCTTCTTCTTCTTCTTCTCCTCCTCCTCCTCCTCCTCCTCCTCCTCCTCCTCCTCCTCCTCCTCCTCCTCTCTTCTTCTTCTTCTTCTTCTTCTTCTTCTTCTTCTTCTTCTTCTTCTTCTTCTTCTTCTTCTTCTTCTTCTTCTTCTTCTTCTTCTTCTTCTTCTTCTTCTTCTTCTTCTTCTTCTTCTTTGCCTTTCTCCAGCTTCAGTTTTCCTCCCACTTCTTCTTGTTGGTGTTCTAGGCTATTTCAAATTTTCCTCTCCCATGAGAGGTGGTCTTGTGTGGTAAGCCTCTTATTTTCTCCAACTGTCAAATCTTCCCCCTTCTCCTAAACTTTGGAGACCAATGTCACAAGTATTTAAATAGTTTTCTCCATATATATATATTAATATGTAGTAGTGGCATAATGCAATTTGACACTCTCTTTAAGTTTGCCTATGTGCTTTCAGTCCATGGTGTTTTCAAGGGGGCAACAAATAATATGTGTGATTATGTTATAATGGATTTACCTTGACTTGTGTACTTATATCAGACGTGGAGTCATTTGTCAACTTTGTTTCATTACACTTTGCTGAAAATGTGGCTAATTTAGTCATGTAATGCTGGTTTCTTCAAGAGCAAGGAAACTTTCTGTAGTGTATAGGCCCTGTAGTAGTTGTGTGGAAGTTCTAAGGTCCCTTCCACACAATAACTAGCCTTGTCTTGCTTATCACATGCAACAACTTCACAGTGTTGCCAGCTAGAGTTTCATTCAGGTGGCCAATAAAAAGACACACACACACAAATTGCAACTAGCTTTGTACCTCAGTCTAGTTTTTCTGTGATTTGCATAATTTCTTCCACAGGTCGGAGAAAAAAGTTTAAACACCTGATTGACAATGATAGCTGGGTACAATGACACCTTCAGTAGAAAAATGATAGAGAACCCAGGACCAGCGAGAAGGCTGGGGTGTTTCTACCAATAGGAAATTGCCCTGCTTTTCCTGAAGCTTTGGGCAAAATGCTGCCAAAACTGTCCTCGCAACATCAATTCTAGTGCATACTGAGTTGATAATTGTAAAAGCTCCATGACATTATGGAGATATTGGAGAGTGACTATATAGGGAAGAACCTAAAATACCCATACCATTTTCTATGGTGATTTTCAGTCATCCAGGTCATGGTTGTCCCCAAAGTGCTTTTTCAAGAAGCAACTGGACTTTCTGATTTTCCTTTGAAGACATTTCACTTCTCATCAAACATATGAATATAAGAAAAGCTCAGGAGGATCTTCAGCCAATTCAACATATGTACACACTTCAAATCCAAGAATACACTGAGGCAGAAGCTTGTCCACCCCAAGGATAAAATACCCAAACACAAACTGAGCAACGTGGTATATGCAGTACAATGCAGTAAGCCATATGGAGATCTGTACATTGGAGAAACAAAACAACCACTTCATAAATGCATGGCACAACACAGGAGAACAAACCCATCAGGACTAGTTTCAGCAGCCCATCTGCATTTAAAAGACAAATGCCACTCTTTTGAAGACAGCAAAGTCCACATTTTGGACGGAGAGGACTGCTGGTTGGAAAGAGGGGTCAAAGAGGACATCTATGTCAAAATTGAACAGCTCTGTCTCAACAGAGGGGGAGGGATACAACACCATCTATTTCCAGTCTACAACACAGTCCTTTCAACAGTTCCAAGAAGGCTCCACAGCAATTTGCACCACTCAGGTGAGCCTGACAACACAGATAAACCTCCAGGTGGCCTTAACAATTCACTAAAAGAATGCAAATGATCAGTTGTCTGCAAGGAGTATAAATCTTTCTATTTCCCACCATCCAGTCAGAGCTGAAGAAGCTTCTTGGAGGAGAAGCAAAATGTCTTCAAAGAAAAACCAGAAAGTCCAGTTGCTTCTTGAAAAAAAGCACTTTTGGGACTACCCATGCTATTATTTAATGGCAAAGTTTATAGTGACTTGTCCTTTTGCCTCGTGAAGCAGTTTAAGCTGCCAGGGAGTTTGGTAGAGTGTTTAAATAAACATCTTAAAGAGTTGACTCAAAGGTTCCATATCTTTGAAAGAAAGACATTTTCCATGTGTGGAATTAGTTCTTCCCTTGAAAAAGGATTTGATTCAGACATTCATATGTCCTAGGTAAATCATTCTGAAAGCAAATCTCAATATTTTAATCCAAATTAATTGAATGATGATTGATTATGTGCCATCAAGTTGTTTTCAGCTCTTAAGACCACATAGATAAATTTTCTGCATGACAATCTATCCCTGTCCTAGTATTTCATGTTTCCCAATCTTGCCAGTGTAAGTGAGTCCATCCAACTTGCTGCCATCATCCTCTGTTTCTCTTCTATCTTTTCCATTATTACAGCCTTCACTAGAAAGTGAGATCTTTACACAATATGTCCAACTAATTGAATCCAAGCTATTGTCACATTTTAGCATTAGAGGTATGCCCTATATTTGTATGCATTCTTTATGCACAAAATTGTTAAAGCTGTAACAATGACACCTGTGAATCAAAGGCAGACTTTAGATAATATATAACTATGGATGAATTCAAGTTATATATTTTCTAATGCCTGCTTTTGATTCACAGGTGCCATTGTGTGGCATTAATGATTTTGTGTATAAAGACTATATAAAAATTTAGTGCTTCTTTCTAATGTTAAAAATTGACAATAACTGAATTGCAGAATAGCCAAGCAATGTATAGTACAGCTGAGAATTCATATTATATGAATTCTTTGACTATGATTATTCATATTGGCTAAATAAAGCACAAAAAATCCTTTTATTGCCATCATTTTATTCTTTATCTCGTTGGATGAAACCAGTGACATTGGAAAAGCATAAGAGGATAGAAAGCAAGTAGGATTTTGGCTTGTCCTCTAATCACTGCAGCTTTTAAAACTGAGAAATATGTTTATGAGTCCTCAATGATATCTTGAATTTTAGTATGGCTTAACGTTAAGGATTTTATTTTAAAGCAATAATAGCAATAATAAAATATGTTCTTGGAATTTAAAGCAAAAGTTAATAACCAAACCTTCATTAATAATCTAATTCTTCAAAAAAAATTAGTCAACTGTATGTGCTTTTCCTTAGGAAAATATACAAAAATCTATTTTAATCCCTTTGAAGAGAGAGACAGAGAGAGAGAGATATGTTGTGGTCTACCAGCAGCTTGCGGAGCTGGCAATGGAGTCGGACAGCGATGAGGCTGAGAAAGAACATGGGCCAGTCCTGGAAGCTGGGGAAGCCCCAGATGAGGGCTCTGTGTCGGAGGTAGAAGTGGGGCTAGGGCTATCTGGGAGTGATGTGTGGACTCCGGATCTCCAGAAGCTGACAGTAGTGAGGCAGAGGAACAGGAGGAGCCTGTTCCTAATGCACGCATGAGAAGAACTGCCGGATGGCAAGAGCAGCTAAAACAAAGAGGATGACTTGGGAGTAGGGCCAAGAGATGATTGGCCTCTCCCATAAGGCTTAAAAGACCAGCAATGGCGTTTGGGCTCTTTGCCAGAAAACAACATTGATAGAATTGCTCCTTGTCTTGCTGCATTTATGTCTTGTCAGTGTCTTCTGCTTTTGAACTTTTGCCAAGAAAAGCCTTTGGCAGTTTGCCTAATTAGACCAAGGTTGGTGATAAGACTGAAGAGTTGTGTTATAAAGAATTTGCTTTGATTTAGTTTGGACTACACTGAGAATGAGTTAATTCTAATAAAGTCTGTTTGTTTTTAAACTACTACTAGCTCCTCGGGCCTGGGTCACAACGAGAGAGAGAGAGAGAGAGAGAGAGAGAGAGAGAGAGAGAGAGAGAATGATAGATAATAGTGTAAAGGGAATATCCCCCTCCCCGAATAAATGATTCTCTTCCCTAAGGATGATACTTCAAAGAAAAGAAAAAGAAAATCCTAATAAAAAGAAATCCTTCCCATCCTTTCTCCACTGAAATGGCTGCTGGTTTAGCCTAAGGAAACTATGTTTCCATTCATAAAATATAATATTGACATTCATAAACTGGACTCTCATTCAGAAAATAGTATGTAGCAAGTGATTTTTGAAAGACCAAGCCAACTATACAAAACACCAGAACTGATCACCCAGGCTAGGGCGAAAGAAGTGTGTGTGTGGGGAGGGAACCTATGTCCACCTACCCTTAAAAATTGTGCTGGTTGCTGTTTCTAAAACTCAACCATATGTGGTGCAAAACACCTGAGGCCAGAGTCAAGGATGTGATGGCCCAAATTTCTTCAAAATTTCTTCAGAAATGGATACTTTGAAGAGATTAGAAATGGTGCTGGTGGCCATTTTAAAAAAATCATCTATATCGGGCGCCCAGGAAAGAAAATTCCTGAGGTAGGAGTCAAAGACACGAGGGGCTAGAAGGCCATTTTTTTCCACATCCCAAATGCAAAAAATGGTAGCCAGGACAAGATTTAGGGTGGGATTTTATGCTTTAAAATTATGATGATTGCTGTTTTAGAAATCAACCATTGCAGGTGCCTGGGAAGAAAATTCTTCATGATGGCATCAGAGATGCAATGGGCTAGGAAGTCTTTTTGTTTTTTTTAAAAAAATCCTAAATGCATAAACAGATTATGGGAGAAGATTCTGGGTGGAATTTCATGCTTAAAAATGGTGCTGGTTGTTGTTTTAGAAATCGGCCATATCAGATGTCAAAATTTCTCTTGACATTTAATTTTCTTATTAGTTTATAATATAGCATACAAAGAGAATTCAAACGTAAATAGTAGAGAAATTAGGGAAGGAAAAAGGGAAGCGGATAGTGGTGGGGAGGAAAGCAAGAGAAAAAAAGAAAAAAAAAGCATTTTCCGACTTCTTTGGTGCAGTAAAATAAGGCATTAACATCTAACCTCAACTTTTTACTTTTACATAATAATATAAAGTAATCATTTCTATAACACAGGGAGGGAAATTTCTGATGCTGGGGTCAGAGACACAAGGGATTGGGAAGCCAAGTATTTTTTTATCCTGAATACAGAAATGGATGCTGGGATGAGATTAAAGGTGAAATTGGATGCTTAAGTATGGTGCTGCTTACTGTTTCTTGTTTTTTTTAAAATGATCAGATTAGGTGCTTGGGGAAGAAAATTCTTGATACCGAAGTCAGAAATGTGAGGGGTTGGGAAGCCAAATTTGTTTTGATCCCGAATGCAAAAATGGATGCCGGAAGGAGATTTGTGCTTTAGATGATGCTATTTCATGCTTTAAAATGCTGCTGTTTGCTGTTTTTAAAAATCAACCATATCAGGTGCCTGAGGAAGAAAATTCCTTATGCTAGGGTCATGGATGCGATCGGCTGGGAAGCCATTTTAAAAAAAACTTGAATGTGTCAATGGATGCCAGAAAGATTTGGGTGGGATTTTATTCTTAAAAATGTTGCTGGTTTCTGTTTTTAAAAATAAATCATATCAGGAGTTGGGGGAATAAAATTCCTGATGCCAAGGTCAGGGCCATGAGGAGTTGCGAGGCCAAGTTTCTTTCTTCCATCCAAAATACAGAAAGAGATTTCTGGTTGAGATTTGAGGTGGAATTTCATGCTTAAAAATAGTGCTGATTTCTGTTTTTAAAGTGTCCTGGGAAGAAAATTCCTGATGCCAGGCTCAATAATGAGGGAGGCCTGGAGGCCAAGTGTTTTTTCAACCTGAACATAAATATGCTGGGACGAGATTCACAGTGGAATTTCATGCTCCAAAATGGCACTGGTTGCTGTTTTTAAAAATAGACCATATCAGGTGCTCAGGGAAGAAAATTCCTAATGCCAGGGTCAGTGAGAAGGAAAGCCTGGAGGTCAAAAAAGTTTTCAACTTGAATGGAAAAACTGATGCCAGACTGAGATTCGGGGTGGAATGTCATGCTTAAAAATGGTGCTGGATGTTTTAAAAAATTGTCCATATTGAGTGCCCAGGAAAAAAATTTCAGGGATAGTGGTACTATTTTTCCCCCCTCCCAAATGGAAAAACTGATGTCTGATGGCATTATATTCTACCTATATTTAGTTTTAATTTATTTTAAAAATGAATATCAAATTTACCTGAATTTGTGTCTACCTATTTTGTAAATAGGTGGGTTTCAAAAATTTTTTACTACTGGTTCTGTGGGCGTGGCTTGCTTGGTGGGTGTGGCTTGGTGGTCATGTGACTGGGTGGGCTGAGCTTGGTGGTCCTGTGACTGGGTGGGTGTGAATAGTTAGTCATGTGACTGGGTGAGCATAACCAATTTGATGTCACTCACATCAAGGGTTAGGGTTAGGGTTAGGGTTAGGGTTAGGGTTAGGGCTAGGGTTAAGGTTAAGGTTAAGGTTAAGGTTAAGGTTAAGGTTAAGGTTAAGGTTAAGGTTAAGGTTAAGGTTAAGGTTAGAGTTAGAGTTAGAGTTAGAGTTAGAGTTAGAGTTAGAGTTAGAGTTAGAGTTAGAGTTAGAGTTAGAGTTAGAGTTAGAGTTAGAGTTAGAGTTAGAGTTAAGGTGCCTGGCCTCTCCTTGCCTCAAAGGCCTCAATGAGATATAATCTCCCTGTCTATTTATTTACTACTACTTAATATCCAAAATATACTAGTTTGCACAAGACTGTTAGAGCCAGGAGAGGTCATGGATTGAGTAAACTGAATTAACAATCCTCTCCCAGGCAAGAGCAGCAGGGGACAGAAGGAGCAGCCGCTGACCTGGAGAGCACATGATGGAGCCCTCCATGTGTTCTCCAGCGACCTGTTTTCTGTTCCCCAGTCTCTTGCTGGGAAAGAGATTTTTTCGCAGCACTGCACTTTGGGTCCTGGTAAGTCTGGAAAATGCTGCGCCGGAGAGAAACAAGATTCAACCTGCTTCTCTCTGCCTGGCTTTCCGGATGGAACTTACACTTACAGGACCCAAAGCACTGTTCTGCAAAAGACTCTCTTGCTCTCCCAGCTAGAGACCAGTGGAGAGAAAACAAATCGCTGGAGAACAATGCTCCATGTGATCAGCAGCTGCTTCTTTTCTCCACCGCTCTCTTGATGGGGGAGCATCTTTCACAGCACAGCACTTTGGGGGACCCATCTGGAAAGCCAGGCACAGAGAAACAGCCAGGTTGAAGGCCAGTACTTTCAGCACTCATGAGGAACCGAGGTTTGAAGCAGTTCTGGAAGTTGTTAAGGAGGACCGCTCCTCGTCCCCAGACATGTGTTTTCAAGCCCGGGCTGCCTGGAGTGAAAAGCTATTACGATAGCCCAGACTTGAAAATGCATGACTGAGGACGAGGAGCGGTCCTCCTTAACAACAATGTTAAGGTGCTGGCATGCCTTCCTCTCTGCCACCAGCTGTGGGAGGAAGGTAAAGTTGTAAGCCCAGTGGAGACAGTGGGGACCCCAAGCTAGGTTGCAGGCAGCGTGGCCTGGAATGGAGCCGCACGAGGCTGTGGTGGCTTAGCCAGCCATGCAAGCTTGGTCGGGATGGTGGGGAGGTGCAACAAGCTCCGGGGTGGGGGGATAGTGTGACTTACCTGTAGGCAGGCGGTGACAGCTCAGTTGGGGCGTAGGGCAGGCATCACATTGGAAGGCAGCTTAGGCAGGCAAGCCGCCCGGGAGATGAGGAGTGACTGGGTGGGGCAGAGGGGCGGGGGGAGCAAGTGGGCAGTGACTGGGAGGGCGAGGCGAGCAAGCGGCAACAGGGAGACTGGTTTGGGGGCTTGGCCAGCCAGTGGTTGCTAGCGGTTCGGCAACCCAGGCCAAGTTACTGCTATTGGTTCGCCCAAACTGATGCAAACTGGTAGAAACCCACCACTGTTGTAAATGTGAATCTTTGGATCCTTTTCAAAAGCCAGTTCCATGACCCAGAACCTGGTCTCCCAGATTTCTTTATGGTTGCATAATGAATATGCCACACAGTGGTAAACTGAGATTCCTAATCTCTTAGTTACTTTAAAGAAGTTGGAAGAGAGAGAAAGTCATCATATTTACATTTTAATGCAAACTTATCAAAACTGCAATTCCTAAATATATACACAAGTGCTGGACTTTTCTTAATTTGGTGATGCAGTTCACAACTCAGTAAACAGTATTACTACATGGTGCATATCTTGGGAAAAAGAACATAGATAAAATATGTATCAGAAAAAAATATGCAAAAGATAAAAACTTTTTTGTGCTACCTTCCCCCTTTCCCAATGCAAATTGATATGAAACTGGGATGGAACAAAATTAAGTCTGGAAGGAAAAAACAAGTTCAAAAAAAAAGTGAATTTGAGAGATATTTTTTCTTATATATTTTATGGCTGGCTTTATGGCTTCCCAAGGTGCTAGAGAAAACATTCACATACTGAAGATTTGATAGCTTCAATTCTTCACATGATTAGGTTTGCAAAGATGAAATAAAATTTTGCCTGGGACCCTGAGGATTTACCACCAGCCAGTGTAGTCAACAATGGGTAATCTTAACCAAGGATATGATTTAGTAGAAGGCAATTCAATTATTTTTTTAGTGTTCTTATTAATATTATTTTTAAACTGTAATGATGACCTTTTCAGTATAATTTGGTTTCATTCTATTAAACTTAGCAGGCTGTAGGTTAACTTTAGGTGCTGAAGAATCACTGTCCAGAACAAAAAGCGTAAAACTCACTTTTGCTCTGTAGTTAATAAAATCCAAACTTTATTTCATAGTGGATGCTAATGATTTGGCACTTTATGTACTTAGAGGGATGTCTAATTTGAAGCAAATGTTTTCCAATTATTACTTAAAGGCTTCATTAGCTCCTATGATTTCCTCTTGCCTTTGGAAAGACTTACTCAGGTAAAACCTTCCTTTTAGCTTTGCATTGCTAGATATCTAGCCTTTAGATTTCCTCTTGCCTTTGGAAAGACTTACTCAGGTAAAACCTTCCTTTTAGCTTTGCATTGCTAGATATCTAGCCTTTAGATTTAAAAAAAAAATGCTTTTTCTTAATGTACAAATTGAAAAGTTGCACTCAGGGAAAAAGCGGATATTAAAATAAAGTTATTGGTAGTGTCATAAAATTATTGTATCGCTTCTGAGGAAAGAGTTTCAGTTTTTGAAATGTACCTAGTATCTTTTTTTCTTGAACTCAACCCCACAATAGAATGAAAGACATTATAGATAGCCAAACACAGCATGTATTATATTGATTTTCTGGACTAATGTCTTAGTAGACCAAGGTTCAGCAATCAAGGCAGCACAACTCATGGCAACGTATTTTTCAGCCAGCTTCTATACTGGGAGCTAATGCTTTTATATGGCTGTCTTTTCAGGTCTGATGGAGTAAGTACTTGGAAGATAGTTTTGACCTTTGTTATTATATGCATTGACTGCAGTGACAATTTTAGATGCACAGAAATGGAAAGACAGATTGATTCCCACAATTGAAGAATGGATGGTAAAGGTAATTGAACTGGTGGCGATTTTTTAATTAAAAAAGAAGAATTTATCTTCTTCTGTTTCCACTTGGAAACTGCTTCTGGATTTTGTGCTCAAAACAGGGAAAAATGAAAATTTGATCTCTTTTTTTGTTTGTTTGTTTGTTTGTTTTATGACTGTGTTGACTTTATTGTTATAGGAGTGGTCTGAAATCATTAGAAATGTAAAGGAAAAGATTGAGGTTGTAACTTTTCTTATACTCTACTGCACTGAAAAAAGTCGGTATCTTTTTTTTCTCCTTTCTCCTTATCTTTTGCACCTTTCCCTTTTCTCTTTATTTTTCTTGACTTTCATTTCTATTTGTATTTTATCTCATAATAAACTTTAATTAATTAATTATAGATAGATAGATAGATAGGTAGGTAGGTAGGTAGGTAGGTAGGTAGGTAGGTAGGTATGTAGGAAGGATTTTTTTCTATTGAAGCAACCTGGTCTACCCAAATATGGGAGGGAGCATACTGCTCAGTGGTGGGTTGCCCCCGGTTCAGACCAGTTCTATAGAACTGGTAGTAAAATCGGCAGGAGACTCTACCAACTGACCGGAATGTCATCAAAAGTGATCTGCGCATGCGCAGAAGCTTCTGCCTATGTGCAGAAGAGTGCGCGTGAGCAGAGCAAGCACACACACACGGGTACAATGTGAACCGGTAGTAAAGGTAAGTAGAACCCACCTGTCGTGTCCCACTCCTCCGCTGACGGCTGGGTCAGGGAAATCCGAATCAGGCTTGCCTCTGCAGCTCTGCCCAAAGTCCTAGCAAAGTCCTCAGAGCAGGCAGGAGACCAGAAAGTGACTTCAGCAAGATAAGTTCGACTTTGCCTGACTCAGAGACTGCCAGAAAGCAGATCCTTTATATAGGCCATGGGGTGTGGCTCCATGACTCAGCACTCATTAAGGCCTGCCCCTCCCTTCCTTCTGTTGCCTCCTCCTATCCAGTCTTCTGATGCGAGGGTCACTCCAATCAGCAGCTGTTGGAAATAAACTTTCCTCAGGCTCACATGCTGTGGAGGAGGGGGAGGGGTCTAGCTGCTCCGTTTGCCTGGGCATGGAGCCAGGGCTGGGGCCGGGGGATGCTCCCTCCTCTGCAGCCTGCTTGGGCATGGAGCCAGGGCTGGGACCGGGAGGTGCCCCCTCCTGTTCAGCTTGTCTGGGCATGGAGCCAGGACTGGGGCCGGGAGGCATACATTCCTCCGTGTTCGGGAGCAGATAAGAAGGCCCTGGCTGCTGTGAGAGCAGACAAGACACAACACCACCCCTGATACTGCTTCCCTTTCGCCTTTCAGCCCCAATCCAGGAGCCTTCCAAGCAGTCGCTTTCATGACAAACTATTTTGTGTTAAATTTACTGACAAAAAGTCCTCCAAAGTCTCCCTTTATTTCTTTTTCAGTACATTTAACGTATATGTGTATGTGTATGCGTATGTGTGCGTATATAGGGGGATACGGATATAAAGGGGACACGGTGGCTCAGGGGCTAGGACATTGAGCTTGTCAATCGAAAGGTTGGCAGCTCAGTGGTTCGAATCCCTAGTGCTGCTGTGTAACGGAGTGAGCTTCCGTTACTTGTCCCAGCTTCTGCCAACCTAGCAGTTTCGAAAGCACATAAAAATTCAGGTAGAAAAAATAGGGACCACCTCTGGTGGGAAGGTAACAGCGTTCTGTGCGCCTCTGGTGTTGAGTCATGCCGGCCACATGACCACGGAGACGTCTTCGGACAGCACTGGTTCTACAGCTTTGAAACGGAGATGAGCACCGCCCCCTAGAGTCGGCAACGAATAGCATGTATGTGCAAGGGGAACCTTTACCTTTACCTTATATTTTGCTCCAGAAAAAGTTTTGCACTGTTGCTGTAAGGAGCTGAGTGAGTGTTCCGTTTCATGGGTTTTTTAAGTTGTGTGTTACATTCTACACTTTTTGAAGAACTGTGATAAAATATAAAACAGTCCTAGTTACATTTTAGACCTAATGGTTCCAAATTGTTTCTGGTTATATTGCAATTATGTTCTTGTGTAATAATTAAAATTTTGCACGAATATATGTAACCATTTATAACGATGAGGTGAAAAGGTGTTAGTTTCTTCCTATATTAGTTTATTTTCTTCTTGTGG
Source organism: Ahaetulla prasina (assembly GCF_028640845.1). Taxonomy (NCBI): domain Eukaryota; kingdom Metazoa; phylum Chordata; class Lepidosauria; order Squamata; family Colubridae; genus Ahaetulla; species Ahaetulla prasina. Next base: position 89,065,235 of record NC_080541.1, on the reverse strand, counting down.
TTGTATGTGGCACACTCTGAGGAGCTTTCCTCTTGTCCCATTAATGGTAACTAGATGACAAATTATTAAAAGCTACAGGGAAGTTGTAGGGTATGTGTAAATAGACTTTTCAATAAGAACTTTGAATTTTGGCCTCCTAAGGGGCACTTGAGAAATGCCATCAGAGAAATAAAGCATTTTGTGAAATGTTAGTATAGATGGGACACATTAGCTGTTAGGAACTGAAATCTCCTTATTGTTAATTTTAAGGCACATACAGTATGTGCGTTTGAACTAGATTCCTACATTTCAGGATCACGAGAAAACAAACTACAATTTTTAATTCACTTTCCACGTAAACATTGCCCCAAGTATTGACACTAAGTAGTTGGAGATGGGTTGACATACCTTGTTTGTGAAGAGCTTGTCAGCAAGATAGAAGACACCTCTTGACAAAATCTTTGCTTCCAGGTAGAAATACTAAAAACTCAAAATTACCACTTGGTTATGTCCAAACATAAATGCATGAAGCAGAGGGCAAGGCAGTAGAAACCTGACAAAACAGCTCCTTTGTGGACATATTGTTACCTCAGGATATATTTCTCCAGATATGGACTAGCCTGAGGCATTGAGTTGTTAGTTACAGCCCTTAACCAATGTTTCACACCCCTGCCTTTCTTATCTCTGCTGTTTCACCTTTACAAAGAAATTAATAGACTCCTTTTCTGGTAACACTCCATTCTTGAGGCAAATATAGGATTTATGCTGTTCCACCTTAGCCACTTTTCTACAAATTGGATTATTTAGGTAATCTCAAATTGCTATATAGTGGATGTTATGCAGTTTGGCAGGAAACCTATCCTGTAAATTTTAGATGCCAAGTGCTATTGAGATGAATATATGTAACATAGATTTCTATGTTAACTAGCAGCACATTTCCTTCCAGACTGCTAGTATATCAGAATAAATAAAAAAAGATGGATACTTTTACTGTGGTTAGTTTATCTATGTGTTTCAGCTTATTTATATTTTTCAAAATCCTGTTGCCATAGTTGTGCTTATTTTTCCATACTATAACAAGATAAGCATATGCAGAGATTGTTGTCTGATCGTAAAGGCATTTCTCCATTACTGTATACGTTTCTCCATTCAGTGAATGCCTGAAGTACAGAAAAATAGATAAAAATAGATAAAAAGTGTGTGCTGTGCTATGTACTTTTTTTAATGATGGCAGCATTTTTATGAACATTTCTCTGAATCCATGATTTTTGTATATATACTGCTGCCCTGTGGAAACAGGAGGTTCAAATTAAATTGATTTGTATTAAAAATAGGACTAAAAACGTTTCTCCCTCTCTCCCCCTCTAATTTTTGTGCATATTTGTCCATTTCATCAGGTGCTTTTCTGAAGCTGCTTATTTTAAGTTAAACCATGGCAAGGCCTGCTCTTTCTGTAGTTTTGAGAACTTCTTTATTTTCCATATTGGCTTTTCCCAGCTTGGTACCTCCAGATGCATCTAGCCTCCATAGCCAGCATGCCTTTATGCTATAGCTATAACAATGTCAGCCATGAGACTTATACATTTCCCCCACTACTTCTTTTTTTGCATCTTATTTTAAAAGCATGTAGTTGACCTAAGTAATTTTCTCTATCCTTCTAAACATAGTGGTGCATTTGTGCTCTATTTTCATGATTTCATCAATGAAGGTGCCAGCCAGGGCAAAGATATGAGACCGTGTCTACTGCATCAGTTTCGCCCAAAACAATTCCATCCTGAATTTGTTTTGCACATGGTTGTTTTCCCTTAGTACAATATTAGGGGTAATATTTGAACTGCAGACCAGGATACATTTCACTGAAACACAAATTAGTTTATGGGCAGTGCTGGAGGCAAAGAAAGGCACAAGAGACTTATAGAGATTAAATATACTGCTCTGATTGGACAGAGCAGTCAGGAATTTCATTGGATATAATGCACCGTGTCCTTCATGAGGTCAGGATGGAACTATGACGTAATGAGATTTCAAAGGCAATGGGAAGCCCATGAATATAGTTTCTCAGAGCTCTGCTTCCCTCCTAGGATCTTTTCCCACTTTATCATTCCTTAGTCTTCTAAATGTTGTTTTTTTTTAATGGCTGAGCTGACCATTCTACTTTGCCTGAGGGTTGTTTTTTTTTAAGGGGTAGCTGCCTAACTTGACCCCCTGTGGCTGAGTCAATGGGATTGTTTTTGGCTTAGGAGCAGGGGTGAAATCTACTTACCTTCCTTACCGGCTCGGAAGTCCACACGCCGCATGCGCGTAGACCTTCTGCGTGTGCACAAAACATTGTGCGCATGCAAAGAAGGTAAAAAACGCATTACTTCCTGGTTAAAACCAGGAAGTAATGACACCCGGGCAGCAAGTGTTGCTAGTGGTTCAGCAATCGCTACTGGATCACCAAACCACTGGTCACGATCGCTACCGGATCATGAGATCCAGTCAGAATTGTGAGCATTTCACCCCTGCCTAGGAGCATGTCTTTGGACTCGGATCCCCCCTACTCCACTCTGATTCTCCCTTCTCTGTCTGTAACTCTGTGTGAACCTGTTGTCAAAACATCTGTCTGATATGGGGGAACCTATTCTCTTTATTCATTTATCTAGTAAATTTTAGATAAAGAAAGAATTTTATCTCAAATTCAGCTGGCTGACTATTTAATGCATGGACAATTTTATCTATTTACTTATTTCTGAAACTTTTTTTCATATAACAACTAAGCATTTGTTTTAATGGTTAATTATGCTTCATATGCGTTTCTTAATGCTGTTTACATTTCTCCCTCCCTTTTTGTCAGTATATACTTACCAGCAAGATCATCTGACAAATCTCATCTTCATAATATTCCTAAGAAATGTATTGTTTTTAATAATGACTGGACTACATTTCGTCACACAAATAATCTAAATCCATGTGTTTGCTGAACATTACTTCTGTATTTTGTTTAATATAACTAGGGTTCTACTAGCTATTCCTCTTAAAGGAAGGGATATTAAAAATGAAAGAGGAAGGAAAAATATTGGTGTTTATGATTTTTTTGCTGCTTGATTCTTTTCTATCACTCCAGCCTAACCTGTAAATAAATATCAGCCTCATTTGGAATTTCTGTCATTTTTCTGAAAAATATGGACCATAGTGACATACCATTTCTCTCAAATGGTGCACTGGTAAATGTTTTTCTCAAAGCAGAACAGTAAAATTCCAACTCATCCATGGCAAATATTTCTCAACTTGTTTCTAGATTTTTCTTCTTAAAATCTGTCTAATAAAACACCTCTGAAGACAGCACTAGAGACCTACTATCTGTAGCAGTGGGGCTGCTGGCCTTAAATAAACTTTTCTGAAACCTCCTCTGATACTACAGCTTCTATACCCAAAGGGGAAAATGATATGCATAGCTAATAGGAACTCATTTGCTACAACAAGAGGGATACTAATCCCTTAAATAATTTTATAATTGTTATATATTATATTAATATAATATAATTATACATATTATTAGAATATATAATTCTGATTAATACTCTCTCTATATATGGAGCTTCTCTTCCAATTAAGTGCTTCCACAAAATCAACTCAAAATCCATTGCCTCTGGGAAACAGATAGCATAATAACATTTTGTCTCTGATATATATATGGATAATTTGTAGCCTGCGGACTATGAGCAGACCTTCAGAAGTCTTCAGTTAGCTTGCTGTGATGTCAAAATTGCAGCAGGGTCCCTCCATCCAACTATTGTCAATTGTTTTTTTTTTCTGAGTGAGGAGGCAGGATCTCCAATCACCTCCTTCCCATCTAAATTGTACTTCTGATAGACCCTTAAACCAAATAGCCTTGCCTAGTTATTACATGTATGAATGTGAGCATTAATGTTTTTATTAGAGAGATTGGAAGGAAAGATTTATGTAAATAAGCATATACTATAAGGCAGGGGTGAAATGCTCCCGGTTCGGACTGGATCACCCGATGCAGTAGTGATGGTAGTGGGTGGTTCAGAGAACCAATAGCAAAAATCCCTGTCTCCCCCATGCCCAGCTGAGCCATGCGATCATCAGAGTTTTGTTTTTTAAAACTTTTTAAAACATTTTTTCTTCAGCCGAAAAAATGCTTTTAAAAATTAAAAAAAAAAAGACTGATGATCACGCGGCTCAGCTGGGATCGTCAGAGGCTTTTTTAAAAGCATTTTTTACAACCTCTTCAGCTGAAGAGGTTATAGAAAAAAATGCTTTTAAAAGGCTCCTCTGACGATTTCAGCTGAGTTGCCTGATCGTTAGAGGCCTTTTTTTTAATTTTAAAGGCCAAAAAAAATGCTTTTAAAAGAAACAAAAAGCCTCTGACAGCTGAAGAGGTTGTAAAAAAATGTTTTTATAAGTAAAAAAAAAGTTGACCACACCCACCCAGTCACATTACCCTCCACCAAGCCATGCCCACAGAATGGGTAGTAACAATTTTTTTTTCATTTCACCATTTCTATAAGTATATAATGCTTGATTTGCTGCCCACTCTGACTACATTTCTTAGAGACAAAAACACTGACTACTCTTATACAATGGAAATAAAAACAAAGTTCACAATACTAAGTTCACAGCTATTAGTATGAACACAGGTATCCTGACTGCCCTTTCTAATGTTGTGGAACTTAGCCTATGCCCTGATTTACTCTAGGCAGAGAAGAGCTCTGGGCAAAGAAACACACCAAAAATAGCAAGAGCAGAAATAATAAAAGATTCACTTTGAATTTAATTGCACAAGACTTAGTGCATAGTGTCATCTCTGCTGTGTAGCAGTGGAGGACTCAAAGAAGGATGCCTTGGTGACCTCCTCTGGACCTCAAGTAACTGTCCAGCAGAATCGGGTGCTTAATGATTACTTCTGAGTTCCAGAAATTTCAGGGTTGAAAAATCTGCTGCAACAGATTTGCAAGGCACTTTGAGAATAAAATCCTTTGTCTTTGTTCTAATTGGAATAGCATAATTCCAAATCCTTTTATTTTACCTTTTTGTACTGGACTTAATTTGTATATCACCCAGAGTGTTTATGAATTGGTCAACTTTATAAATTTAACAGATCAATAGATAAATAAACAAATGAACAAGCCAACCAACCAACAACATTTTGGGGACAAAATGTGCTTGAGAAGATGGTGTTTGTTAAGTTGCAGACATTAAAAGAACAATTATCTCAGTCCTTTTCAGACTTGCTCAATGTCCATTCTATTTGGTGATCTTCTACAAGAGAAGAAGGCAATTTTGACATTGTTGACCTGTTTAATCTCTTGACAGCTTTTGATGTTTCTGATTTCACATCATACCACCCTAAGTTGTTTATATTACTTGGGAGTTTCATGCACTTATGTCTTATTCCTATTTGCAGTGATGGTCTCAGACAGTCGTAGTAGGGGACTATTTTGTTCTTAGTGCTATTATCTTTACAAGACTATTGGAAGTGAACATCAGGAGTTCTGCAGATGAGTGTTGCCAATATGCTATTGTTGACATGTTGACTATGACTTTTTACTGAAACATCTCTATCAGAAAAGATTGCACGTATTCTAAATCAATATCTGGATGCAGTAGTGACTTATGAAGGTTAGAGCAGAAGGCTAGAAAGTGGGAAACATGAGTTCTACTCTCACTTTAGCCATGAAAGCCAACCCAATGACATTGTGCCAATCATTCTCTCTCAGCCCCAGCTCACCTCACAGGGCTGTTCTGGTGATACAGGAGAGGAAGGTGTGTTGAATGTATTCATCACCTTATTTGTAAAAATATTAAAAGTGAGATACAACTAAATAAATAAAAACTGAACCTTGAAAGGGCAAAGATCTCTCTGTAGGGGGAGAAAAGAAGTTTACCTATTAGGAATAATAATAGCACGTAGACTTATATATCCCTTCACAGTTCTTTATGGCCCTCTCTAAACGAATTATAGTCAGTATATTGCTCCCAACAATCTGAGTCCTCATTTTACCAAGGATGGAAGGCTGAGTCAACCTTGAGCCTCGTGAAAATCAAACTGCCGAACTGCTGGCAGTCAGCAGTCAGCAGAATTAGCCTGCAGTACTGCATTCTAACCACTGCGCCACCACGGCTTTTCTCATCGTTGTGGTTTTGGAAAACTGAGTAATAAAAGGTTGTTTTGGAGACTACTAAATATGGATTAGGTGCAGGTAGTGCTTGATTTAGGAGCAGAATTGGGGCCAGAATTTCCATTGCTTAAGCAAGCCAGTTGTTAAGTGAATCACGCCCTATTTTTTACAACCTATTGTTAAGCAAAGCTCTGCCATTGTTAAATGAATCATGCAGTCATTAAGCAACTCTGGCTTTCCCTGTTGACTTTGTCAGAAGCTGGCTGGGAAATCACAAATGGTGGTCAGGTGACTCCAGAATACAGCAACCATGGCCAATATGTGCCAATTGCCAAGCATCCAAACTTTGATCATGTGATGGTGGGGATGCTGCAGCAGTTGTAAATGTGGGGACCAGTAATAAGTTACTTTTTTCAGTGTCATTGTAACTTTGAATGGTCGCTAAATGAATGGTTGTAAGTCGAGGACTGCCTGTCCAGCATTTGACTTGAAAATTCTAGTGATATATGATTGTGTGTGTGTGTGTGTACACACACACACACAATGCTAAGATGGCTTAAGTAAACTATCTCTTTATTTTCACCTACAAATGAGGTGATATGTCGTGATAAATTCTCTCATAAAAAAAATACATCTCTTTATTTGATGATTGATTTAGGAAAGTCTATGCAGAATAATACTAATCTTAAAGGTGACACAAATTAATTAAGTCATTATTTGTTTTCCTTCTTTCCATTTTTTGCTGCAAAAGGCTGTCCACCTTAGAATATTTTATAAGATGAAATGATGAAGAAATCATGTGTCTGTCCTTTTCCGTCCTGAATTACAATGAGCTTGCAATGAAAACATGTAGACATCAGATATGATAATAAATGGTAAATATTGTATTATTGATCTATTTTTATACTGCTTCCTAAGCCAGAGTATCTTGAATAGGTTTATACAGTGATAGGATTCAAGTAATTTAACGTTTAATGTTATTTAATAACAGTAATTTAGGGTCCTTGAGTGGCTCAGACTGCTAAGACAGTCTGTTATTAACAGCAGCTGCTTGCAATTATTGCAGGTTCAAGTCCCACCAGGCCCAAGGTTGACTCAGCCTTCCATCCTTTATAAGGTAGGTAAAATGAGGACCCAGATTGTTGGGGGCAATAAGTTGACTTTGTATATAATATACAAAAGGATGAAGACTATTGCTTGACATAGTGTAAGCCGCCCTGAGTCTTCAGAGAAGGGTGGGATATAAATTCAAATTAAAAAACAACAACAATTGGTTCTCTGCCCTCATGATTTTTTCCAACAACCAGTTTGCCAAACTGCTCAGAAAGTTAACAACCAGTTCTCCTCAAGTAGTGTGGTTTACCTATATATAGTATACCTATAGTATAAACCTATACTATAGGTTTATAGTATATAAAACACACAGTGATAAGAACAGGAGAGCAAGAGAACAAACACCAAGCAGCCTTGGTGAAGCACGTGGGCTTCAAGAACTGCTTTGAAAAAATAACATTAGGTATCTCCCAAATATCATGAGAGAGAACATTCCTTTTTTAATAATAATTTTATTAAACATTACAATTAGAAAAATAAAAGCGAATACAAATTAAAAAATAAAAGAATGAAAATAAAAGTGCAGAAAAAAGTAAATAGAAAAAAAGAAAGAAAGAATACAATAAAGAGAAGGAAAAGAAATATATAAAATTATTTTCCCCTTCACCACAACAAATATAAACGATTTAGTAACTTCTCTTAAAATACAAATTATATCTTCCCATATCCTATCTCTTATCTACAAACAAATCCTTAAAGACTCATCATTCAACCTTGATGAGCAAAACTTAATTAAAATTATCAGAGATAACATACCTATTTAAATCTTGATCAAATAAATCAGCTTTACATTCTTTCCTTTTACTTTATCCCCTTCAACTAATGTCCTAGAACTTGATTGCTTCTCCTCCCCTTCTCAAAAGTTTCCCAAAGTTTTAACAAGTCTCTTTTGTAAATATAGTATAGAAAAGTTTTTGCAGGTTACTCTTTTAAAGTGTTATTTGCATATCCCTTTCAAATATCAAGGCATAAACCAATTTCATTTGTAGGTCCAGTGTTGTATATTTTCCCCCATATAATTCTTGCAGCCTGCAATTTTTTAATCTATAATCAGTCTTAGTTTTTGTAATGGAATGTGTGAATGACCTTGGAGAATGATGGGAAGAAATACTGCTTAGGACAGGGATCAGCAACCCGCAGCTCTGGAGTGGCTCTTTCATCTCTCTGCTGCGGCTCCCTGTTGCCAGTCGGCTCACAATTGATAGGGCTTTCGGTTAAGATGGTAGAGGAAAAAGGACACCTCATTAGGAAGAGACTCTATGGAGAGTGAGGAGAACTGGACTTCCAGTCATCTCCAGAATTGAATGGGAGGCTTCTGGTTAGGACCTTTGTAGCTTTTTGAGTGTTTAAGATTGCCAACCCTGGCCTAGGAAATGATCAAAGAATAGAGGCAAGACCCATCCGTGGCTTAAAAAGTCAAGGAAAGAAATTTAGGAGGGACTCTCCCTCATGGATTAAGTGGTTAAAAGCAATAGCAGGAAGCTTGCACCTTCAGACTTGTAAGACTCTGTTAATGCAGCCTTATAATAAATTAGAATTAGTTCATCTAGTCATGTTTCCTAGAATGGCTGGCAGCCTTGCTCAGTAAAATGTGTTTCCCTTCTGTAGCATTTTTTAAACTGCCTTATAGACGTAGCCACTCTTAAAATTAACTTCTGTGCATTGTTCGAAAATATGTCCAATGTTAAAATGTTTTGCTCCATTCTTACTAGGTCAAAATTAACTTTCTTTCTCCTTTAACTGTAATCTGATTGTCTTTATGTCCAACCTTCAAAGTCTCATCCTGTTGTGTTTTGTGTCTTTTTAACAGAATTCAAAACAAAAGCATTTCCCCATGGAAAGGAGTGTTATAATTAATTCCAAAAATCTTATTTTAAATCCATCTGGATCCTTAATCTTTTTGTAACTTTCCAAAATCAAAGTTAAAATAATCATTTTACTGTGTTTCCCCCCATATATATTTAAATCTTTAAACTTGTATTTAAAACTTCTTTGACATAGGATTAAAGGAAACTGGATAAGGAAACTTACCCAGGATTGTAAAATCTGTTGATCTAAAGTTTCCTAATAGCTAAAAAGCAGTTAACAAGTAATTTTTAAAGTGATTAGAAAAGAAAGTATATTAACCCACTATAGTTTGAGGAAAAAGTTGGTTGTTCCCTTATCTCCAGAACTCCAAACATCTCGGAAATTGCTGTCTTGTGGTCTCCTAACAAGAAGCAACTGTGTGGAGCAGGGGTCTCCAACCTTGACAACTTTAAGACTTATGGACTTCAACTCCCAGAATTCCTCAGTCAGCTTTGCTGACTGAATTCTGGGAGTTGACGTCCACAAATCTTAAAGTTGTTAAGGTTGGAGATCCTTGGTCTAGAGCACTTGTGTCAAGTCCTCGCCTTGTCTGAAGAGGAATTAGGAAGAGATGGTCTACTCTTAATTCTGCTGTGGTAATTGGCTCTGATTTTTATTGGAACTATCTTCACTTCCCCATTTCTTCCCTGGAAATTCAGAGAGAGAGAAAATATTCGAAAATGCAGATACTAACATTTATACTCACCTGCCAAATCACACAGGACAACACTCTGGAGTTCTAATTACATAACACAATAATTCCCCAACATCTCAGGGAGAAATCAGATTTGTAACAGTGAAATTTAACTAATCTGCTTGCGAGGTTATCTGAGCCTTTGTATTTCAGAAGCAAAACCTGTGCAATATTAGCTAATCAAGTACCAGTGCAGCTGCTTCAAGAAAGTCATAGCACGTGCAGGACAGGTTGCCACTTTGCAGCCTGGGCACTGGAGTCCACATCAGCTGCAATTTCTGGACTAACTGCAGAAGTAGTTGCACATAAAGTAGTAGTCCCACATAGAGTACTTCACAGCAATCTAAGTGTGAAGTTGCTAGTGGAGGAAGAATAGTATCTAAATAGTCCATGTACTGGAAAGAATGTAGTTGGCTAAGAATATAATAAGCTAATTAGTAGTCCTGGCTCTGGAATAACTCAAGCTTTCCTTTCACAATGATGCATTTCTATATTATTTCTTTTTTCTGAATGCGGTGCATTTTTTTACTATATTTCTCTATGGTTGGAGTCAAATGAAATCTATATTAGCGTCTCATACATAGCACTGAGCTGCAACAACTTACTTGCTTTATTTTCTGGGAATGCTTATGGGATCTATGTGAGGTTAAGGGACATTTTTATAATTAAAGCTGATTGCCATTAAAACTATGATATACATATAAACATTTGGGGATGATAAATCTGATGGTTAGAGTAATTGCTGGTCTTCTCCAGTCCATTAGACTTTTCTTAATTTTGCTGGATAGAAATGGCAATGTCACATTTTGGTACTTTATTCTATGTCAGCAATATTTTTTTTTCTTTTGTGTCCTGATGCCCCTCAATCAATCCTTCTTCCAAACACCTTTCTTTTTTTACTTTTAACTTTTCTCATCCTCTTACAACCATATGTACTTTTAAAGTATCTCTCTCAGAAATTTACTACGTGGGTGTGATAAACTGGGCATGATATAATTGGATATCTGTGTTCCTGTCGAACAGGCAACAAGTGGGCAAAATAGGCAGCGCCCTATCAAACCCTGCACCTTAACAGCAGTGTTCCCCAAGGTAGCATTCTAGGTCCAACACTCTTTCTGCTTTATATCAACGACCTTTGTGATCAAATTATAAGCACTGCATCCTCTTTACCAATGATGTTAAACACCACAGACAACTCTACTACCCTTCAAAATGAACCTAAACTATGTATCTGAATGGTCAAACAATTAGGAACTCCAAATCTCTGCTAGCAAATGTTCAGTCCTGCACATCGGCAATAGAAATAAGAACATCAAATATCTGCTGGCTGGAAAAAATCTAAAGTTGACCCACACTCTATCAAGGACCTAGGAGTACTCACTTAAAAAGATCTAAGTCCCAGAGCTCACTGTAACATCATTGCAAAAAAGGCATTAAGAGTTGTCCATCTTATTTTATGAAGTTTTCTCTCTGGTAACACTATACTTCAAAGTAGGGCATATAAAACCTTTGCTAGACCTATATTTGAACACTGCTCACCTGCTTTGAACCCTCACTGTATTTCAGACATGAACACATTAGAAAGGGTCCAGAATACTTTACTAGAAGAATACTCAAATCTTTTGCTCGAAATAAAATTCCCTATACCACCAGGCTTGAAATTTTAGGTCTCGATAGCCTCAAACTACGCCATCTACATTCTGACCTATGCTTAGTTCATAAGATCATTTACCAAAATATCCTATCTGTAAATGTGTACTTTAATTTCAACTATAATAACACAAAGGCTATCAATAGATTCAAACTTAATGTAATTCGCTCTAATCTTGACTGTAGGAAATATGACTTCTGCAATAGAGTAGTAAATGTCTGGAACACTCTACAAGATCCTGTTGTTAGTCTCGCTAATCCCCATACCTTTTACCTTAAACTGTCTGCCATGGACCTTTCATGTTTCTTAAGAGGTCCCTAAGGGGGCATGCATAAGTGCACCAGCGTGCCTACCATCCCTGTCCTACTGTTCCGATTTATATGTAATCATTCTATGTGTTTACGGCTATCTTTTGCCTGATTATATTTTTTTATTTCTGCCAATTTTTTTCATGTGTCCACGTCTATGACTATACTGTTACTTGTTTCCTTGTACTTGTTGAATAATAATAATAATAATAATAATAATAATAATAATAATAATAATAATAATAATAATAATAATAATAATAATAATAATAATAATAATAAAAAAACAAAAAACAACCACCGAGTGGCTGTGGATGCCGGCAGCCTGGTACAGTCAGCTGACTCCATCGCTGACTGTTGGGGGCAAGTCGTTGGCCCCCACAGAGAGGGTTCACAATCTGGGCGTCCTCCTGGATGTCTTTAGAAGAACATATGACGGCCGTCGCCAGGGGAGCTTTTTATCAGGTTTGCCTGATACACCACTTGCGTCCCTTTCTGGACCGGGTTTCCCTTTGCACGGTCACTCATGCCCTTGTTACATCCCGCCTGGACTACTGCAATGCTCTCTACATGGGGCTCCCCTTGAAGAGCACCCGGAAGCTCCAACTGGTCCAGAATGCAGCTGTGCGGGTGATAGAGGGAGCACCTCGCAGCTCCCATGTGATACCTCTCCTGCGCAGCCTGTACTGGCTCCCAGTGGTCTTCCGGGTCTAATTCAAGGTGTTGGTCACCACCTTTAAAGCGCTCCATGGCATAGGACCGGGTTACTTACAGGACCGCCTACTGCCACCAGTAGCCTCCCATCGACCTGTGCGCTCCCACAGAGAGGGCCTCATCCGGGTACCGTCGGCCAAACAATGTCAGCTGGCAACCCCCAGGGGGAGGGCCTTCTCTATGGGGGCTCCCGCCCTCTGGAATGAGCTGACTCCGGGGCGTCGTCAACTCCCCGACCTCCGGACCTTCTGCCGCGAGCTGAAGACGCTTTTGTTTCAGCGCGCAGGGTTAGCTTAAAAGTAGTTTTTAATTGGGGTTTTAAATGGGGTTTTTAACTTTATTCTAATTTTTATGCCATATATTGAATTAGTTTTTTATACTGTTTTTAACTTGTGCTATATGTATTTTTGTATTTTTATTGGCTGTGAACCACCCTGAGTCCTTCGGGAGAAAGGCGGTATACAAATCTAATAAATAAATAAATAAATAAATGATGATGATGATGATGATGATGATGATGATGATGATGATGATGATATATACTGAGCGGTCCGTAGGTGTGATCAAAACAGTTCAAGCAATCCCTGTGATGATGCACCTGGATTTTATGCAACACTACACATCTACAAAACAGCTTTGATTACACTGCCATTGCCACTCTCACAAATGTTTTGACCATACCCCCAGAGCTATAAAAGATAATAACAAAACGAGTTCTAATGGTACAATATTTTTTTTCTTTTTCACTAATTTTTTTTGGCGGGGTTGATAATGAAAATAAAACCTTGTCAACTACCCTTTTTTCAAGCTAATTTTTTTTTAAAAAACCCATCTTGACTTTATTTTTCAGAAGGTTATGGACAATATTTTAGATTTTATCTAAACATGCTATAATTTAACTTCCTATTCCAGTGCTTGATTATCCTTTCTAGTCCTGGTTTGATGTCAGCTATAAAGCCATGATTTATTCCTCAAGATAATTATTTTGAAAGTCAGTTGATTGGCTCTGCATGACCCTAATGTCACATGTGTTTAATATTAAAATTATTCCTCATATATTAAGAGACATGAATTATATCTAATGAATGTGACTGAGGTGGTTCAGTCTGAATAATCAGACTGCTGTTATTTTCTCTGATTCCCCAGACATTATTTGCATATTGTGGTTGTTTAATCATTCAGTCGCTTATAATAATTTGTGGTCTGATGGACATTAATTTACTAGGACTATTGTTAGTTACAGTCTGTATAGGATCTGGAGGTGGAGTGGTAGAAGAAGCAACTGACAAAATATGTCTGAAATTCAAATTCTACACTTTACATACTTGCATGCAATATTGCAATACAAATATGAAAGACGGAAACTTGAACTGTGATGCTGCAATGAATATTTTAACATTCAGCTTCATCATGTGCTATCACAGCATTCAGACACATCTTCTGTTGGCCATTTTTACTGATTTCCTTCATTTCCCCCCCAAAAACATTGGGATCTTCTACAATCCAGCAGTGTGCAGCAGCTGCCAAAAAAGCCAACACAGTTCTGGGCTGCATAAACAAAGGGATAGAATCAAGATCACGTGAAGTGTTAATACTACTTTATAATGCCTTGGTAAGGCCACACTTGGAATATTGCATTCAGTTTTGGTCGCCCCGATGTAAAAAAGATGTTGAGACTCTAGAAAGAGTGCAGAGAAGAGCAACAAAGATGATTAGGGGACTGGAGGCTAAAACATATGAAGAACGGTTGCAGGAACTGGGTATGTCTAGTTTATTTATTTATTAGATTTTTATACCACCCTTCTCCTGAAGGACTCAGGGCGGTGCACAGCCAAGTAAAAACAACATGCACATAGACAAAAATTAAAAAGCGTATTAAAAAACTAATTATAAAATGGCCAATTAAAATTAAAACTAAAATAAAACAGTCCTAAAACCCCACTTAAAATTTCATCAAGCTAGCCCCGCACGGTGGAATAAGAAAGTCTTGTGCTCACGTTTAAAAGACCGGAGGTCGGGGAGTTGTCGCAACCATGGAGGCAACTCATTCCATAGGGCTGGAGCCCCCACAGAGAAGGCCCTCCCCCTGGGGGTTGCCAGTCGACATTGTTTGACTGACGGCACCCTGAGGAGGCCCTCCCTATGGGAGTGCACAGGCCGATGGGAGGCTATAGGTGGCAGTAGGCGGTCCCATAAATAACCCAGTCCTGTGCCATGGAGCACTTTAAAGGTGATGACCAACACCTTGAATTGCACCCGGAAGACCACCGGCAACCAGTGCAGTCTGCGCAGGAGAGATGTTATATGGGAGCATCACGGTGCCCCTTCGATTACCCGCGCAGCCGCATTCTGGACCAGTTGGAGCCTCCTGGTGCTCTTCAAGGGGAGCCCCATGTAGAGAGCATTGCAGTAGTCCAGGCGGGAAGTGACAAGGGCATGAGTGACCGTGCGAAGGGAATCCCGGTCAAGAAAGGGACACAACTGGCGAATCAGGTGCACCTGATAAAAAGCTCCCCTGGCGACGGCTGTCATATGTTTAATGAAAAGAAGGACTAGGGGAGACATGATAGCAGTGTTCCAAACTATTTTCCAAAGCACATGAGGGTAGAACAAGAAGCAATGGGTGGAAACTAATCAAGGAGAGAAGCAACTTAGAACTAAGGAGAAATTTCCTGACAGTTAGAACAATCAATAAATGGAACAACTTGCCTGCAGAAGTTGTGAATGCTCCAACACTGGAAATTTTTAAGAAAATTTTGGATAGACATTTGTCTGAAATGGTGTAGAGTTTCCTGCCTCGGCAGGGAGTTGGACTAGAAGACCTCCAAGGTCCCTTCCAACTCTGTTATTATGTTATGTTATGTTATGTTATGTTATGTTATGTTATGTTATGTTATGTTATGTTATGTTATGTTATGTTATGTTATGTTATGTTATGTTATGTTATGTTATGTTATGTTATGTTATGTCTTGCCCCTTTGCAATTTATGCTTAATATTTTTTCTAGCAAGACACAAGATGGAGGGGGGGGTGATATCTATCTATCTATCTATCTATCTATCTATCTATCTATCTATCAGATAGATAGATAGATAGATAGATAGATAGATAGATAGATAGATAGATAGATAGATAGATAGATAGATAGATAGAAAAGAAGGAAGGAGGGAGGGAGGGAGGGAGGGAAGGAAGGAAGGAAGGAAGGAAGGAAGGAAGGAAGGAAGGAAGGAAGGAAGGAAGGAAGGAAGGAAGGAAGGAAGGAAATTCTTTCTATATTCTGCATCATTTATAGATTTTACATTATAAACAGAGTCTTCTTCTGGATAGCCACTTTAATTGGCTCATACCTACATATTCCTAAAATTAAGGGTGCCATATTAGAGTTACATAACCCTGACCATTAGAGGGCAGCAAAAGGTAAGCATATGCTGTATCTCTTTGGTGCCATCTAATTATTTGTGACATTTTTTACAGTGCAGATATAGTACGCCAATAGGTTTTGCCTAAAGCTGTATGGCAGCAACACTGTTTCTTTATTTTGTGTTTTTTTTTAAAAAAATCACTCTAAATGGCTAGCAAGAACATCAGAACATGAAATCAAACAGATAATCCTGATTAAATAAAGTACAAAAAACACATTTAGCACAGTCTAATAAATTATTACTGTTAAAAAGCAAATCAATTAAAGGATACTTTTAAAAAAATAAATAGCACCCATGAATTTAAAACATCTCTTTTATCATTGGCTTAAAAGCATACAGCTAATCAAAAGAAAAGAAATATCAGCTGTCTAGACTGGCATCATGTATAAAATTCAGAAGAAGGAAGAAAATACTACCTTAGTTCTTCATTGGCAAAAGACCTAAACAAATGGATTGGCAAGAAGATTAATCTTTCATTATTCCCACAATATGTTTTTTGGCTATAGAAAAGAAATGGCTTTTCATTTAAGAAAACACGGTACAATGGCACACCTGTTCTTTAAAGGGACTTTACAGAGATGAAGTGAGGATGCTATTCTTTCTATAGTACTTGTACCTTACTGGTGGGTCATTGTTCAGTTTAGTCACTAGGTGGCATGAGATTTTATTGTTCTTGCTATTGAGCTTT
The DNA here is from genome assembly GCF_028640845.1 of Ahaetulla prasina. Lineage (NCBI taxonomy): Eukaryota > Metazoa > Chordata > Lepidosauria > Squamata > Colubridae > Ahaetulla > Ahaetulla prasina. The sequence continues at coordinate 89,048,690 of NC_080541.1, read as the reverse complement.
CCATTTTTTTTACCCACTCTCCTAGCTATTCTCTATGATACAGCTGCCAACTTTCACATGTTCAATTCTATTATTTTATTTATTTATTTATTTATTTATTTAAGTTTGTCATAACAATATACACAAGCATAACACAAAAAGATTATATAATATATAAACATATATATAAGGAGAAACAAGGAAGTATAAGCATTATATATATCCATATATATATGGAAAGAAACAATAGGACAGGAACGGTAGGCACATTTGTGCTCTTATGCACGCCCCTTAAAGTCTTATTCTATTACTCTACAGGGAGTCCCCAACTTACAACCACAACTGAGCCTAGAATTTATGTTGGCTAAGTGAGTTTTGCCATTTTACCACTTTATTTGCCACATTTGTTAAGTGAATCACTGCAGTTGTTAAATTAGTAACACTGTTGTGAAGTGAATCTGGCTTCTCCATTGACATTGCTTGTCAGAAGGTTGAGAAAAAGGTTCACACGACCCCGGGGACAGTGCAACTGTCATGAATATGAACCGGTTGCCAAGCATCTGAATTTTGATCACATGATCATGGGATTGCTGCAAAGGTCATAACTGTAAAAAACGGTCATAAGTCACTTTTTTCAGTCTCATTGTAACCAGTGGTCGGAATCAGCCAGTTCTCTCAGGATGGCATGAACCGGTAGCGACAACTGTGGGAGGCTCCGCCCACTTTCCTGGATGTAATGTGTGACTACTGCGCATGCGCAGAAGGACACACGCTCACATTTGCGAACGCGTAGGGAAAGTAAGTGCTTCATCTCTGCTTTGAGCAGTCACTAAATGAACTGTTGTAAGTTGAGGACTACCTGTGTTTACAATTTATGTTTCACAGGCTTTATCTACATTTAAAAGACATCCAAAATATGTGATACTTGTTGAGAATTATGCTTTAAGAGAGTTAGTGTGGCATGGTAATTATAGCATCGGACTAGGGTCAGGGAAATTCAAATTCAAATTTATCTTTAGGCATAAACTCACCGACTGACTTTGGACCAGTAACCTAAATCTATCTCACAGTGTGGCTGACTGGAGGTAAAATAAAGGAAGACCTCCAAGTAAGATCTCCTTTAAAAATGTATTCTTTAAAAAATTATAAGCTGTCCCTTTGGAGTCAAATCCAAGAAATAAAATAAGAAGACTAAGCTGCTTTATCTTTTGGGGGGGAAAGTGAGATGCAAATATTATTTTTTCTTAAAGGCTTCCATAATCTTTTTCTTATCACAACAACCATAAACTATGGGCAATTCACAAACAGGCTTTGAATAGATAAAAGTGGAAATATTAAAGTTTTCTGATTTAACAAGATGAAAGAGATAAGAACTTTTCTTTTATTTTTTCAGAAAGCCAATTGTTAACACATGCTGAAAAATCAAGTCCTTTCTGCTTAAACTTTTTGTTTGTTGCATGTTGACAGATCTTATAGCATTTCTTTTTTTATAATTGTTATTTTAATTGAAGCTTGGAAATAACTACCTTACATAGGTATCTTGTCCCATTGTTTCAAAAAATCAGCAAAAACAGTAGAGTTTCTCCGGATTAAAAAATTTACCTCCATTAAGAATTCTAGTCCAAAATAACCTCCATTTACTGGCATTATGCTGAATCATCATATAATATTTTTTGATGAATCATACAATTAATCAGCGTTGTTGGAAGAAGAGTAAAAAACATGAAAAGCTTTGTCCCCATTTATGAAAATTCCTACAAGTTAAATCTCTACGACTCTCCAAATAAAGATAATTTGCCAAAGATAATATTTTTTTTTTGTTTTGGTTTTAGAATCAAGGATTCTTTATCCATGCCCCCTCATTTCATCTTTTTTTTTTTTAATACCGATCGAGGAAATTCCTCCATATAGGAAAAGAAATTAAGAACATCCCCAAAATGTATAGAACTCTTTTTGAAATGGAACAATTTTGTTTATAGAAACTTTGGGGGGGGGAAATCAGCTAGACTGAAGACAGCAATCTGTATTTCTGACCTACAATTTTGATACATTCCCAAGGCTTCAGAATTTTTTTTTACCCTTTTGTAATATCTTCTGAATATTGCCTTCAAGGCCTGTTGTTCATCTAGCTCAAGGGTGTCAAAATGGCAGCCCATGGGGCAGATGCGTCATGCACAGGCCATGCCTATCCCAGCTCCACAAATGGGAAAAACATCATGAATGTCATGTGACAGCAAAGTGACACGGCGAGTTTGACACCAGTGATCTAGCCAAATCATCAAAAAAGGCTCTAATTCAGGGGTCTCCAACCTTGGTCTCCAACCTTGGTCACTTTAAGACTTGTGGACTTCAACTCCCAGAATTCCCTTATGGGAATCCACAAGTCCACAAGTCCACAAGTCTTAAAGTGGCCAAGGTTGGAGACCCCTGCTCTAATTCATTGCACAAAATCCTGTTAGTTGTCCAGTAGTGGGTAATTGTCATCAATGAAAGGTACAGCAGTTGCATATAATGCTGCAGCAAGATGCCCCCCATAGACAGTGATGTATCCTGAGGGTGACATGTTGTCTTCGCTAATAAAGCTAAATTTCTTGCCCTCACTTGAAAGACAGTAGAGTTTTGCAAGATTAACATTTTGCAAGCCTGACTGTGGTTTTCCTCTCATGCCCCAGTGAGTCAGCGACGACTTAGTTCAAGTCTCTGTCACACCATTTCATTTCCCAAGGTTTAAGGACTGCTTCTGCCCTTTTTGTTTTTGTAACAGCTTCTGAGTGTTTCCCTCAAGGCTATCTCCATGGCTCTTTACAGTGACATACTATCAAAACATTCATACAAGATTTAAGAAAACCCGATGCTAGGAGAAAAAAACAACCTCGCAGGACCTGCCACCCACTTAACCCAAGGCCAAAGAAAAAAGCCAGGTTTTCAGAGTTCTTTTGAACAAGGCCAGAATGGGGCCAAGATCTATCTCGGAGGGGTGGTGTTCCAGATGGCAGAGAATAGGCCAGAAGCAATGTCACTTCTTCATGAATTCTGTACCGTACTATACTTGGAAATGCAAAGCACATCAACCACATCATCTCCATAATCCTGCTATAAACAATAAAATGCCTGTGGTTTTTTTTTAAAAAAAGCAAAAATAGTCAAACAAATAACTTTAGTGCAATATGATAAATATATCATCAATTTAAAACTAGTCACAATTATTAGCCTCCTTTGTAGATTAAGGGTTGAGTCTGGATGATCGATGGCATGCCTCAGCCACCCATTGAGAAGAGATTTGAACCACTTCTCTTTCGTTTAATGACTGCGTGACATTATATCACACATCACATGCCTATTATACAACTGGGATGGGTATCTTTGTTCAAGACAATGGAGTACAGCTGATTGACAGACATTTGCTAGCAGGAGTTTACTGGCAATTCTGCAAAATGGAATAAGTGAACACATCTGGGTTGATATCACATTTTCTCCTCAAGGAGAATAATGGAATTGAGAGCTTAATTTAAATGGAATGAGATTGTAGAATGGACCATGCCAGTTACAGTTAATGACAGTAATTTGAATACTCCCCCTCACAGGCAAAATAAATAAAATTATTATTGCTCTTGTTCTGAAATATGTTTTTATCCCCCCCCCCCCACACTTTTCCCATGAAATCATTTCTAAAAGCAGTTGGCAGTAGAGATGAATAAAAATGCAACAATAAAAACAAATTAAAACAGTACAAAAATGTATTCATTGAAAAAATGAGGGAACAAAGACAAAAAACAAAACAAAAACGATTCATGTAATATTCATATAGGGACTGCGTGGGTGAAGAGATAGGTCTTGAACAGAGATAATAATAAGCATCTCATGAATATCGTAGTAGAGATCAATCCAGCTATAAGTCCATCGGAAGGAAGGCCCATTTCCAAATAATTGCAACATAATGATATTAGTTATTGAGAAGTCTGTAATGGTGAAGGTGCTCTATCAAGCATTCATCTCGTCTATAGACTCTCATGCCCAAAGCAAAATCCTGGCTCAGGAGATGATTGGTAGACAGCAAAGCTGCTTTTACAGGCTCAGTACCCCACTCTGAAAGTTGGCCACCACATTCTGCATCAGGGTTAACCACAGATTCATAAACCCAGGATAGCCCTATGTAGAGCACACTTAACTGATACGACAACCAGCTACAGTCCAAGCAACAATATTGCTGCTGGATTAATGACTGTTGGGAAAATTAGATCTCCAACATGGTGATTTTTTTATTTTTCCAAATGAACAAATCGGATGAGAATCTGGAGCAGGACCCCTACATATTGTTTATTTTAGTCCTTTAAAACTTGATACTCTGAACAGCAAATCCTATGCTTTTAAATTGTACAGTTAAAGGGGAAGCCATAATCACTGATACAGAGGCAAATTTTTAGGTGATTTTTTTTAAAAGCAGAAAAATGCCATCAGTGGTGGGCTGCTGCTTGGTCGCGTGGGTTCGGGCGAACCCTTAGCTGTGATTGCTGGTTGGGCCCGCCTACCCGCCCTTGTGCTATGCTTTCCATATATAACTAACTTTCTGGCTCGTTCCGCCCATCCACGCTGCCCAGCTGAGTTCTACGCTGCCCCTGTTGTACTAGCGTTGAGTTGATTAGCGACATGTTTGAAGCTCCATTTCAGTCCCAAAGGGGCATGTGCGCACTCACAACCCGCGAACCTGTTGTGAACGTAAGTGCAGCCCACCTCTGGATGCCATCATAATCAATCTGACATTCTGATCCTGACTGATCGAGACCATTCCCCTTTTCCTTATTTTACTGTGCGCTGTTGCTTTTTGGTTTCAGAGGCAAAGAAAGCTACTATTCTCTTGGCCAATTTAAGGGAATAGATTAAATTGCAAAAGGATTCTATAGCCACTGTTGTCTGCATGGGATATAAAAAATGCACTTCAATTATTTTGAGAGACATGTCATTTTTCTTTTCTGGTCACTCTGATAAAAGTCTTCTTTTTTTAATACTCAGACATAAATAAATAAATAAAAAGAGGTCTTCTTTTTTTTAAAAAAATAAAAAGATGAGAAACCTTTTAATCAAAACTCATGGGTTTGTGAAAGAGACTTTGATATCAGTCCCTGGACAGATGTCTCTAACCTTTAGAGAATCGCATACTGTCTGAGATGTTCTTTAACTTTGTTTGTGTCTTATTTGTGATGCCTTACTTTGTTCATGCCAGGAAGAAGCTGGCAGGAGGTGGCTGAAGGCTTCATTGGAGATTGCCACCTCCTGCTGCTTTAGTTTTCTATTGGCTGGCTATTATTAAAGTTAACTAGGCAACAATAGAAAACCAATAGGAAAACCTTGTGGGAAGCAGGTTTTTCACTGTCAACTCAAATTCCTCAGGCTTAAATCTCCGGCAGTGATTGTGGGCCCCATACCTGCTGTTAGTTTTTCTCCCCCTTCTCCTACTAATTAATCCCTGTAAAGCAAGAGAAGCAAAATTAATTGTTTTTCCTGGCCCAATGTGCATGTTACGTGAAGGAATTGGGATCAAAGGATTCTTGTGCTGATTTATGATGTGTATTTGTCTAAAGGCATGTCATATCCTGGGGCAGGAGTATTAAGGGCAGCCTTAACAGGGCTATTTTAATGGCATGGATTTTTTCCCGCCCTTGATATGAATTTTTAGATTGTTTCGTGAATGCTTGAGACAGAGACTTTTTGTGGCTGGTGTTGAAAAACACCACAAGAAGCAGGGTCACTAATAATATAAACTGCATGCTATTTGTGTGGATGTTGCTCTGTGAGGAAAGGAGAAAGAAGGTTTGCTGCTTAATGAGCATGAAGTGAAGAAATGTGGACATTTCATGATCACGAGGATTATTTTGACTTTTCCCACAGACCCAGCAACATCGTTAGCAAATGTATAGTAAGTTTGCTAGAAGGGGCTTTGTTCTCAGGATATGTGTATGCAGTTGTGCATGTGTGGGCATGTGTAATTGGGAAAGAGAAAGAAGAAAAGTGGTTAATTTAATTAATGTAATCAGATATGTGCCTGAAATAGTGGATGGGTAGGGAAGACTGTATTGCTTTTAAAAATTGTATTTTATACTTGAAATGGAAGAGTAATTTTCATTAATTCTCCATCACTCAGGGGCTAGGACACTGAGCTTGTCAATCAAAAGGTCGGCAGCTCGGCGGTTCGAATCCCTAGTGCTGCCGTGTAATGGGGTGAGCTCCCATTACTTGTCCCAGCTTCTGCCAACCTAACAGTTTCGAAAGCACGTAAAAATGCAAGTAGAAAAAATAGGGACCACCTTTGGTGGGAAGGTAATAGCGTTCCGTGCGCCTTTGGCGTTGAGTCATGCCGGCCACATGACCACGGAGACATCTTCGGACAACGCTGGCTCTTCGGCTTTGAAATGGAGATGAGCACTGCGCCTAGAGTTGGCAATGACTAGCACATATGTGCGAGGGGAACCTTTACCTTTACTTAGGGAAGACTGTATTGTTTTTAAAAATTGTATTTTATACTTGAAATGGAAGAGTAATTTTAATTAATTCTCCATCCTACACTATAATTCTATTTACACTTTATCCATTTTAGGTCAAGGATTCTATATGACGAGAAGTTTTCATATAAAATAATGAATGGTCATCCATTATTTTATGGTCTCTGACAATCTTTGAGTTTGTCTCAGGGTGGCAGCCCTGAGCTGTTGCTTCAAACCTAAAGTTGTTCACCACCAGTGGTGGTATTCATCCGGTTCTATCTGGTTTGAGCGAACCAATAGCAGCAGTGGGAGGCTCCGCCCACCCGCCTGGATGTCATTATGTTCCATTTTTGACGCTCTGCTCATGCGTGCGCACTCACATTTGCAAACCGGTAGCGAAGGTAAGTGAATACCACCCCTGCTCCCCACCCAATTAAAGCTGTTCCTTTGGCACTTCCCCATGTTCAAAGAACTTCAGGTACACCAGGTCAGTAATCCTTTCAGCTGTGATGCAAATTGAATGTGGGTTCTTACCTCCATATTTTCAGGAAGTTGGAAGTCAATGCGATCTACACACACTTTGACAGAAGGATAGGGCTGAGGAAGACCATATGTTCCTCCTAAATGTATCTTCAAAGCTACTAGTAATCATGAGTGAAAAGTTAGATGATAGAATGATGTTTCAAATGGGTTTCTTAAGACTAGGAAGCTTTTGCATGCTAGGAATGACCAGAGGCCATTACTAGGCAAGCTTGACCATTTTGGCATGTGTGCATGAGGTGTCCAGTTCAGTGAATGCCATTTCCTATTTTATCGCTGGGGGGAGGGGGGCATCAATATTTCCAGAAGTCCCCGTATCAGGGGTGAAATTTACCTAACTTCCCTACCGGTTTGCAAATGTGCACACGCTGTCATCTGGGCATGCACAGAGGCTTAAAATTGCCACAAAAAAGTGACATCATGATGTCCGCGTGGATGGGCAGAGCCTCCCACAGCAGCTGCTACCAGTTCGCCCAACCAAATAGAAGTGGCTGAATTTCACCCCTGCCCCATATGATGTGTAATGGTCACTTCCCTTTCACACCCTCCAGATTACAAGGGAACAGATAGACTGGCTTTCTTTCAGGCTGGCACTCAAACCAGTCTAATTTGCTCCAGGTGATCACAGTTTTTATCCTAGCAGTAGCAATAGCACTTAGACCAGGGCTGTCAAACTCACGGCCCTCAGGCTGGATCTGTCACATGCTGGCCATGCCCACGCCCAATTTAGTGAAGGAGAAAAAAGTCCCGATATGTCACGTGACGCTGCTGTGACAACATGAGTTTGACACCCCTGACGTAGACTTATATACCGTTTCATAGTGCTTTACTGCACTAAGTTGTTTACAGAGTCATCATATTTTCCCCAACAGTCTTAACATCATAACATTACAATTCCTCTTCCAACAGAAATAAAAATGTTTATTTATCAAAATTTCAAAGTGGGGATGCAAGGACTTTACAAGTAGAAAATGGGTCCAGATCCTGATTCCTTCTCCCTTACCCCTCGAAAATTGTTGTTTCTTTTTTAAACTTTATGTTTAATGTAACATGTAGTTTGGCCTGTCACATAATACAAATTATGGCAAATGCTTCATTTGTTTTAGATGTATTTGTTCTATATAGCACCAAAATGCAAAAGAGATAAACGTTTCAGAAATACCAAAACAAAACAATTAACTGGTATTGTCTCCCTCTTTCTTTTGCCTTAATGATTCTTTGCTATACTTCATTAGCAGTACTCATTACTCATCACTGCCTACCATGCAAAAGGCAATTGCATGCAGAGTTGTGTATTTTTCCATAATAGTTCATGCTGAGTCAACATCTCGTTCAGTGTCACTTATGTAGTTTTATAACGAGCTCCTAAAATAAACACAAAAACAATTAGCTTTATGTACATGACAATTTATTCATGCTCCATGGATAAACAATCAGGAGAAAGCAAAGAGGTTTGGAAGACTTTAGTAGAAAATTGGCAGTCCCTCATTACCCCATTGGCTCCTGAGATTAAGGGTGAATTTTGATGATATGCTGTTCTTCCTTTTCATCTGTTCAGGATTCAGTTTATTTATTTATTTAATTCAAGTCAATTAAATGCTTCCCAACTTCAACCAAAGAGCAGGTAAAGCCTTCTGCCTCCATCTTGTGCTTGTTTCTCAAAAACGTCTGTTTGGAATGCTGGACTAGAGAGACTCTTTTTTTTTGATTCAACAAGTCTTCCATTAACTGGAAACAAATGAATTTGGCAGCCAGGGGTGGGGATGTATGGTAGTTGTGAAACTTTCTGAAATTTATGAAGATTCCAAAACACCTATCACTTTTGATACTGGCAATTAATGTGATTTTGGGGAAGGGTTTTTTTTTTTCCCTAGAAGAATTGGAACATTTCATTTAGACTATTGAGTCCAAATTGGTGCTTGAATCTAAATCAAAACACATACAAAGGCAAATGAAAGCATTTTAAGGAAAGTCCCAGTATGGTCAAAAGAATTTGACGATGCAATCCATATTTACCAAAGAAACTCTAGGCCCAGTAACAAACAAGCCAACAAAAACCTGAGCTAATTCAGACACATATGTCTGACATCTTGATTCTTGATTTTTGTACATTTGGTGATGCACCATATTCAGTTTCAACTATATTTTATAGACCTTAGCAATAGCATGAGTCTCAATAGCACACAGTGCAATTTCATTTTTTTACATGTTTTATAGATTCAAACCCATAGCTGTTCTTTTCTAAATTCTAAATTTTCTAAATTCTCTCCTTAAGTAGTAAGTATGTGAGTGAGCATTTCTTTCTTATTGCAAGTCTTCTTTTGACTTGAGATTAAGTATAGTATCTTTGTAAAAGATATTATCTAACAGCCAGTCTTGTCTCACCACCTTTTCTCTTCTGGAAAAAAAAAAGCTTCCTGTGATGACACCTGAAGAGATACTTGGAGGAGAGTCTTCGCTGTATTTATTCCAAATCTTAGAATGGCATGCCTAACAAAATTATTTTTGAAATCAGTATTTATTATAAACTTGTCAGACTGTAAGAAGATTTGCCATGCAAATGGTCCTCCACTTTAAATACAGGTAATCCCCAGGTTACGAGCATTCTCTTAGCAAATGTTTGAAGTTACACAATAAGAACCCCCATAGTGTTTATGAATAAGTCCCGAAACTATGAATGTTGCAGCACCACCAAAGAGGCGGATCTCCAAACCGCCATTTTGGCTGGCAAAGTATTAGGCAAACCCAAAATGATGGACAGCCTGAGGGTGAGGTTCTTCTCTAACCAGTCAGCCATCCCCCGACAATAGCAGACCCTTGTTGAGACCCTGACCAAGCACCAGAGACAGTATTATATTGTTAAAGTGTTCTATTGTTGCACTAGTGGTGGCGCAGTGGTTAGAATGCAGTACTTCAGGCTAACTCACTGCTCACTTTAGGAGTTCAATTCTGTGCAGCTCAAGATTGACTCAGCCTTCCATCTTTCTGAGGTTGGTAAAATGAGGACCCAGATTGTTGGGGGCAATATGTTGACTCTGTAAACTGCTTAGGGGGGACTGTAAAGCACTGTGAAGCGCTATATAAGTCTAAGTTATATTCCTATTTTAATAGTTTACCTGTAAAATACTTGGGGATTTCTCAATGCTTTGAAAATGAGATTTATTTAAAATAAATACAGTTTATGTATTTTAAAAGCAAATTATGCTTCATAATTTTCTTGCTAAAGTTGTTACTATTTTGCAGCCATAGATACAACCTTCTCCAGATACTTTGGTTTAGAACTCTCATGATTCCTAGCTATTAATTGCAATGATGGAAAGAAGCTATACAGTCCTGCCTTAACTGCCACAACTGGGCCAGAAATTCCATCACTAAGTGACACAGTTGTTAAGCAAGATATGATGGTATTGTGATCTGCAATTTTACTATGAGCCACTCCTTTAACTCTGTTTGCTGGAACTAGCTGAGAAGTATGTCGGTTAAAACTAGGAAGTAATGACACGTGGGTAGCAGGTGTTGCCAGTGGTTCAGCAATCGCTACCAGATCGCCGAATCACCAGCCACAATTGCTACCGGATCACAAGATGGGAACTGTTTGGTGACTGAGAGCCATGTTAGACAGCTCAGAGCTGGGCATTGCTTAGTCTGTGTATATAAACTTGCTTCTAGTTCTGATCCTCCCTTCTACCCCTTCTTCTTCTACCACATTGCAAGAGCTCCATGGGTATTGTATACATGCATCATATTTTATATTGTTGTATATAAAGAAGTTTCTTCTATAAATGAATCCTGCTGAATTGTTTATTTGTGTGCTGGTTGGATTGCTGGAAACTCTAACAAAGTGTACAAATGCTGATCACATAACTGCAGGAAGTTTTGACAACCATAAATGCCTACAGGTGGCAAAATACCTAGCTGTTGATGACATCGCTATGGAGATACTGCAACAATCATAAATATGGTTGTTAAGTTATTTTTTCAGTGCGTTCATGACTTTGAATAGTTGCTAAACAGAGCAGTTGTTAAGTGAAGACTACCTATAATCTAAAATATCTGGTTGAGAATATCTGCAATACATGGCAAAAATCAGTTTTGATCAGGGTGTCAGGGTTCCAAGTAATAGATCCATTGTAAGCAAGAACTCAGAGGCAGATTCCTCAAATAATAGCTTTATTGGAAATATTGTATTGGCACATATCTGATGAAAACCAACTCTGAGGTGCCCCTTGGTTTTCACCTAATTAAAAGTAAAAGTTTTTCCCTCAACCCCAAACAATCAGTCACATGGCCCAATCAAGGCAGCATCCGCTGGTCTGGTGATATCACTCCTTCCTCTGGCCAGGTGTGAGAACATCCTTGGTTCTAGGACCTACCTGGTGGCATTGAGGGAGGCGAGGCGTTCCTATGCCTCCACCCTCATTGCGTCGGCAGATAACCGCCCGGCCGCCCTGTTTCGGGTGACCCGCTCCCTCCTTCATCAGGAGGTGCGGGATGACCCTTTGCAGGGACGTGCCGAGGAGTTTAGTGGTTATCTATACGATAAAATCGCTCAGCTCCGGGATGGTCTGGACCGAAATTGGGATGATCCAAGCGAGGGAGAGGAGGCACGTCTTGTTGAGCCTGTTTGGGATGAGTTTGACCCTGTGGCTCCCGAGGACGTGGACAGGTTGTTGGGGAGGCTTCACGCCACTACATGTTTACTGGACCCGTGTCCTTCCTGGCTGGTACTGGCCACTCAGGAGGTGACACGAGGCTGGCTCCAGAGGATTATCAATGCTTCTTTGTTGGATGGGGTTTTCCCTGCCGCCTTGAAAGAGGCGGTGGTGAGACCCCTCCTCAAGAAGCCCTCCCTGGACCCAGCTATTTTGGGTAATTACCGTCCAGTCTCCAACCTTCGCTTTGTTGCGAAGGTTGTAGAGAGTGATGTGGCGCGACAGCTACCCCAGTACCTGGATGAATCTGTCTATCTAGACCCGTTCCAGTCCGGCTTCCGACCCGGATACAGCACAGAGACAGCTTTGGTCGCATTGGTGGATGATCTCTGGAGGGCCAGGGACAGGGGTTATTCCTCTGCCCTGGTCCTATTAGATCTCTCAGCGGCTTTTGATACCATCAACCATGGTATCTTGCTGGACCGGTTGGGGGGATTGGGAGTGGGAGGCACCGTGTATCGGTGGTTCTCCTCCTATCTCTCCGACCGGTCGCAGACGGTGTTGACAGGGGGGCAGAGGTCGACCGCGAGGTGCCTCACTTGTGGGGTGCCGCAGGGGTCGATTCTCTCGCCCCTTCTGTTCAACATCTATATGAAGCCGTTGGGTGAGATCATCAGTGGCTTCGGGGTGAGTTACCAGCTGTACGCTGATGACACTCAGCTGTACTTTTCCACCCCGGGCCACCCCAATGAAGTTGTTGAAGTGCTGTCCCGGTGTTTGGAAGCCGACGGGTCTGGATGGGGAGAAACAGGCTCAAGCTTAATCCTCCAAGACGGAGTGGCTGTGGATGCCGGCATCCCGATTCAGTCAGCTGCAGCCGCAGCTGACTGTTGAGGCGCAGTTATTGGCCCCAAAGGATAGGGTGCGCAACTTAGGTGTCCTCCTGGATGAACGGCTGTCGCTTGAAGATCATTTGACGGCCGTCTCCAGGAGGGCCTTCCACCAGGTTCGCCTGGTTCGCAGTTGCGCCTTCCTTGATCGGGATGCCTTGTGCACAGTCACTCACGCCTGCTACCTCTCGCTTGGATTATTGTAATGCTCTCTACATGGGGCTCCCCTTGAAGTGCACTCGGAGGCTTCAGTTAGTCCAGAATGCATAGCTCCCACGTAACACCGCTCCTGCGCAGACTGCACTGGCTACCTGTGGCCTTTCGAGTGCACTTTAAGGTGTTGGTTACGACCTTTAAAGTGCTCCATGGCTTAGGGCCTGGGTACTTACGGGACCGCCTGCTGTTACCACATGCCTCCCACCGACCCGTACGCTCTCACAGAGAGGGACTTCTCAGGGTGCCGTCCGCCAAACAATGTCGGCTGGCGGCCCCAGGAAGGTCCTTCTCTGTGGGGCTCCACACTGGAGCGAACTTCCCCGGGTTTCGCCAAATACCTGACCTTGGACCTTCCGAACTGAAGACACATCTTTTCATTCATGAGGCTGGCTTAAGTTTTAAATTTTAAATTTTAAATTACATAAATTTTATCCATTTTAAATTTTTTACTAATTTTAAATGGGGTTTTGGTTTTTATAAATTTTTAAAGTTCTAGGCTAATTATAATAAGTTTTTTAACTTGCATTTTAAATTGTATACTGTAGTGTCTGTATTTTATTGTTGCCTGTACACCGCCCTGAGTCCTTCGGGAGAAGGGCGGTATAAAAATCAAATAAATAAATAAATAAAATAAATTAACTACTGCTAAATATTAGAGGACTTTGGAGTAATAAGTTTGAAAATTCCAGTTTAGTATGATTGGGAAATGTGGGGCATGAGCCATTGCTGTTTACAAAAACTGAACCAAAGAATGTGTTGAAGAGGTTGGCGTTAATGATTTCATCATTACAGCCTTTCCCATTTGGCCCTTTTAGTGGTGGGATGGATCTTGAGTCTTTAAGTTTGTTGTTTACAAAATTAGAGAAGGCCCAGGTAGATTTTGTGCATAGTAGGTTTTCCTCTTGTTTGCTGTGATAACTGATGCATTCTACATTTATTTGTTGGCATAAAAGTTTTGTAGTGATTTTTGAAGTTAGCTACGTAGCCACTTTTGTTTTTGCACCAAAGAGGGTTTTTTTTGTGGTTTTTTTTGTTTGATTGAAGCTTTCTTATTGTTATGAGTAATTTGTTTTTCCTGGTTTTGGGGGTTATTAGTGTTATGTATAGTTTGAGGATTCTTTTGACTTCATGCAAAAAAATGTTATAATTGTCTTCAGCAGTGTTGCAGCCAGTGATTAGAGTTTGTCAATCAAGAGATGAGAGGTTGTCAGTTATGAGATCATAATTGGCTTTTCTAAAGTTATACTTTGGGATACCATCATTATGATCGTCTTTGTAAGGACATAAATTGTGACAAAAGTCAGTCATGCTGTGGCCACCGTTGGAAAAGGGTTCATTTATTTGTAGACCATAGATTGAGTTTATACTATTGCAGAAGATGAGATCAAGGCAATTGTTGAGTCTAGTGTTGTTTGTTACTAGTTGATCCAATCCCATTAACGGCATTGTACATGGATGTATGTATTGTACATGTTGTACATTTGTTTAAGGTCTAATTAATGAGAGGTAGATTGAGGTCACCAAGAAAGATAAGAGGGTGTGGGCAAGAGGCTGCCTATGTTAGTAGTGAAGTTAGTTTGTTCACATGCACAAGGTCATAATCAGGAGCTCTGTAACAAAGTAAGAAGCAAAATGTGGTGTTTAGGGGCAGCTCGCATACAATTTTTTTCCCCACCAAAAAGGGCACCATTTTGGGGGGAGGGAGGTCTTCCATGACTCACCTTGCAGTGGCGGCAGCACCGAGAGCCTCGCCCAGCAGGATCCCACTGCCGGCCCACTTTTTCTTTGGCCACTTGATGCGCTTCACCCCTGGTCTCTGCAGGAAAGGCCTCTGCAGCCAAAAAACGAGGTCCAGATTGATACAAGGGTCAACCCCAGCTTCTGTTTTGCTGTCAGAGATCCTTCTGGAAAAGCCTCTGCAGCCAATAACAGAGTTCCATCTGGAACATATGCATACATGTATGTATGTATGTATGTATGTATGTATTTTGCCTTGGTATTACATATTTCTAAAATTTGGAGACTATGGTTGACCATCATGCATAGGTTGTATTTTAAGTCAGCTCCTTGTTTACTTCTGAGTAAACAGGCATGAGGTGGAATTTACAATTAGTGTTTCTGCATTTGAATAAGCAAGCATAGTTAACAACTGGTGTTTGCTGTGGTCCTATTTATTTTTATTTTGGCTCCTTCCATTATGGGTATATGGTCCTTATTTCCAAAGCAAACATTCCAAAGCAATGTTGTCTTTCAATGTTATATCCAGTTCGGTAAGTTGGATATGGAATATGGTAAAAGAAGATAATTTAAATATCAAAAATAAGCAAGAAATTTTACTTATTAAATGTAAGCTACCTGCTTGCAGGTTGCCTCAAACTTTATTGATATGGAAAGTAGATTAAATGGGGTAGGAATGGTTTGTATTCCCTAACCCACTCGGTTTGATTGGAGTCAGGCAATATCTGAGTCAACAAATAAATAAATAAAAGCAAGTCATTGTAAGGAAAGAGAATGACACTCAAGAAGAAAAGATGGGAAGAAAGGAGCATGGTAGAGAAGTAGGTTTTTTCCCCCCTAAGCAAGTGAGAAAAAAAGGGGGAGTTGTGTCAGAATACCTCAAATAAATATCTTATGAAGATAACAATGGATATGCAATTAGATATGAACATATATAACAACTGTTTTTAAATATATAGCTAATGATATGTATATGTTTAGTCATGCCCTACATAAAGCATAATGGTTTAGCTTGAAAATTAGTGAATTCAGCCAAAGGTCATGCTGAAAAGGTATTAAGCAAAGAGAGCAAGACAAAAATCTTCATAGCATGGCCTTTTCTTTTGACAGTATTTCATATAAAATCCCATGTGAAAATGCTGACTTCTCTGCAAAATTCAATAAGCAGATTGCATCTCTCTGGATGTGATCTGAGTATTGAATGAACAAAACTCTGGCTCAGTTTGCAGTGCAAACAGGAATTGCTTTGTATTACATTGAACCAAGAAGCGGAGGGATGGGAAAATTCTTTTTGTAGTATTCCTCCCCAGCATGGGTCTGCTTACTCATATGGGAGTTTGTTTCTTGCTGAGATTAGAAAGCAGGAAATTCAACACAAACTTGTAAGATGAGAAAAGAGCCAGGAATTGCATTCTAGTAGGCCATGTATTTCAATTCAACTTGGGCTATATTGGCACTGTACCTAAGCTGGTTTATAACGATTATGCCCAGTTTGAATTACTTTGATAGTAGCAAAGTATTCAGTTCAGACTTCAGGCTATTACTCCTCTTGGACAAATCTAAACATATATAAACAGACGAAGGGAGAGAGAGAGAATTTACACATACAATTGTAAAACATCAACCTGCACATACAGGTACAACAATCACCTTTAAAAAAACACCCCTCCATAAAGTTATTTCAAACCTGATCCACTCCAAAAGGTTCTACATCTTCCCTTTCTGACGCTGCTGAAATAGCAGAGAGGTTAAAATCTTCACTTAACATAGAGAAAGTAACCAGACTTAAATCTAGAAATTGTCCTTCCTTGCTTCCTACTTCTGAGCTTCAGTGGAAAAAACAACAACACAACCAAAGCAAAACTGAATCCAAAAGTTCACAGTTTTACCATTCTTTCTAGTCATTTGAGGCAGAAGGTGCTCTCAAAATAGGCTAAGACATGGGTCCTCCACAACCCATTCATAAGGCTTCATATTGTTCATTGACCCCAAAACATTTATTATATCAAAGTAATTTTTTTTAAAAAAAATAGTTTTTATTGAATATTTTACATTTTAAAACCAAAAACATAATAGAAAAACAAAAGAAAAGAAAAAACGAAAAGAAAAAAAGAGAAGATAAAAAACATACACATACACCAAATGGTAAAATACGAAACATAAGTAACAACATTATATAATATTTTACAATTTTCCACATCAACAATTATCTTTGCTATCAAATTCAATTTTCCTAATATTCTCTTATTCTTGTATAACCATATTTTTTTTTTTTATTTATTTATTTATAATTTAATTTCTATACCGCCCTTCTCCCGAAGGACTCTGGGCGGTTTATAGCCATATTAAATACAAACAACAAATTTAAAACAGAATTAAAACGAAATATTTTGTTTGGAGTGGATCAGGTTTGAAATAAAACGGTCATAGACCCATTTAAAATTCCGATTTAAAATTTCACTTAGGCCAGTCCCGCATGATAGAATAATAAGGTCTTAAGTTCACGTTTGAAGGTCCGGAGGTCGGGGAGTTGGCGCAACCCCGAAGGCAGTTCATTCCAAAGGGCCAGTGCCGCCACAGAGAAGGCTCTCCACCTGGGGGCCGCCAACTGACATTGTTTGGTTGACGGAACCCTGAGAAGGCCCACCCTGTGGGAGTGCACAGGTCGCTGGGAGGCTATCGGTGGCAGAAGGTGGTCTTGTAAATAGCCTGGTCCTAAGCCATGGAGCGCTTAAAGGTGATGACCAGCACCTTGAATTGCACCCGGAAGGCTACCGGCAGCCAGTGCAGGCCGCGCAGGATAGGTGTTATATGGGAGCAACCAGGTGCTCCCTCTATCACCCACGCAGCTGCATTCTGGACTAGCTGGCGCCTCCTGGTGCTCTTCAAGGGGAGCCCCATGTAGAGAGCATTGCAATAGTCCAGACTGGAAGTGACGAGGGCGTGAGTGACCATGCGCATGGAGTCCCGGTCTAGGAAGGGGCGCAACTGGCAAATCAGGTGAATCTGATAAAATGCTCCCCTGGTGATGGCCGTCAGATGTTCCTCTAAGGACAGCCGATCATCCAGGAGAATGCCCAAGTTGCGCACCCTCCCCCTGGGGGCCAATAATTCACCCCCAACAGTCAGCAATGGCGTAAGCTGACTGTACCAGGACGCCGGCACCCACAGCCACTCTGTCTTGGAGGGGTTGAGCTGGAGCCTGTTCCTCCCCATCCAGACCCACACAACTTCAAGACACCGGGCCATCACCTCGACGGCTTCGTTGGGGTGGCTCGGGGTGGAGATGTTTAGCTGAGTATCATCAGCGTACAGATGGTACTCCACGCCGAAACCACGGATAACCTCACCCAGCGGCTTCATATAGATGTTGAACAGGAGAGGCGAGAGAACCGACCCCTGTGGCACCTCACAAGTGAGGCACCTCGAGGTCGATCTCTGCCCCCCTCCAACACTGTCTGCGAATGGTCCGAGAGATAGGAAGAGAACCATCGATAAACGGTGCCCCCCACCCCCAATCCCTCCAACCGCCGCAGCAAGATACCATGGTCGATGGTATCAAAAGCTGCTGAGAGATCTAACAGGACCAGGACAGAGGAACATCTCTTGTCCCGAGCCCTCCAGAGATCATCCACCAACGCAACCAAAGCCGTCTCTGTGCTGTATCCAGGTCTGAAGCTGGACTGGAACGGGTCTAGATACCAGCTTCCCCAGGTATTGGGGAAGCTGGTATGCCACCACACTCTCAACAATCTTCGCCAAAAAGCGAAGGTTGGAGACTGGACAATAGTTCACCAATACAGCTGGGTCCAGGTAGGGCTTCTTGAGGAGGGGCCTCACCACAGCCTCTTTCAAGGCGGTAGGGAAAATGCCCCCCAACAAAGAAGCATTGGTAACTCCCAGGAGCCAGCCCCGTGTAACCTCCCGTGTGGCCAGTACCAAGCAGGAGGGACACGGGTCCAATAAACATGTGGTGGGATTCAGCCTACCCAACAACCTGTCCATGTCCTCGAGAGTCGCAGGGTCAAACTCAGCCCAGGTAATATCCACAAGACCCGTCCCCATCATCCCACCTGAATTTACCCAATCAGCGTCCAGTCCATCCCGGATCCGAGTGATTTTATCGGACAGATACTGTACAAAATCCTCAGCACGCCCCTTCAAGGGGTCCTCCTGAGCCCCCTGCGTGAGAAGGGAGCGGGTCACCCTAAACAGGGTGGCTGGGCGATTATCTGCTGATGCAATAAGAGCGGAAAAATAATTATGTTTCGCCGCTCTGATCACCACTAGGTAGGTCTGAATATAAGACCTTATTAGTGTTTGGTCGGATTCGGAGCGGCTGGACCTCCAAACACTCTATAGGCATCTTTTCTGGCACTTCATCTCTCTCAGCTCCTCTTGATACCAAGGAGCTGGTCGAGTTCGGCGCTGGGTCAGAGGCCGCAAAGGCACGATGCGGTCCAAAGCCCCGGCCGCCGCCTCTTCCCAGGCGGCTACCAGTTCTTTGGCCGAGCCATGGGCTAATTCCCCGGGAAACCGACCAAGCTCCATCAGAAACCTCTCTGGGTCCATCAGGCACCTGGGACAGAACAATCGAATCGGCTCCATCTCCCTGCGGTGTGGTGCAGTGGTTCGAAAGTCTAGTTGAAGGAGTAAATGATCTGACCATGACAGAGGTTTAATAATTAGATCCCCTAACTCCAGATCATTAAGCCACTTTCCCGAGACAAAAATCAAGTCCAGAATGTTACCCCCGATGTGGATGGGACTATTAACTATCTGGGTCAGGTCCAAGGCTGTCATGGAAGCCATGAACTCCCAAGCTGTTGTTGATGATTCGCCCGCTGACGGCAGGTTGAAATCCCCCATAACCATAAGTCTGGGGGTCTCAACTGCCATCCCGGCTATCATCTCCAACAATTCGGGCTGGGCTGCTGTTACGTAGCAAGGAGCCAGGTACGTAATCAGCATGCCCACCTGCACCCCATGGCCCCACTTCACAAGGATGGATTCACAACCAGCTATCTGCAGGACAGTGACCTCCCTCGGTTCCAGACCCTCGTTAATAATAACCGCTACCCCCTTACCCCTACCCTGGGCCCTCGGCAGTAAGGGGACCCCTCCTTCCATGCCCAGCCAGGTCTCCAAAATGCCCATCAGGTCTGCACCTCCCTCTTGAATAAGATTGGCTATGAGGGGGGCTTTATTCATAACGGACCTGGCATTGCACAGCATCAGCCGAAGGTCCAGGTTCCGGGGAATACAGCCACTCAGGGAACAAGTAAAGCCTGGGGGCCCGGAGTGCGCGATCGCTCGCAAACAGCGAGCACGCACTTCCTGAACATGATATGAGCCCCCGCTTCCACCATATCTGCCCCTCCCTTGTACCGTGCCGATGGAAATGCCCATACATGGTTGAGTCTTAGCCTCATCCTTTGCCTCCGTTTCAGAGACTTCCAAACCGCGAACCTTAGAAGGGACCAGCCTAGCCCCCGGTGGGTGTCCCCCCCACCCAACCCAGCCCTCCCTCCCCTTAAAAACCCAAATCATCTCTTTCTTTAATTTCCATTGTCATTTTATCCATTTCAGCACATTCAAAAATCTTTTTAATTACTATTTTTTCAGATGGTGCATTGATATGTCTCCACATTTGTGCCAGAGTATATGCGATGTTATATAGTACAGACTTTTCTCCATTTTCTTATCAATTATTCCTAGAAGAAACAACTCCAGTATGAAAGCAATCTTTCGGAGTGTAATCTCTTCTAGCCATCTTTTTTATTTTATTTTATTTATTTTGTCATAACAGTATATATAAGCATTAACATGAAATAACTATATAATATATAAGCATATATATGAGCATAAGTATGTAATAACTATATTAATTGGATATAATGAAGAGGAACAATAGGACAGGGAACAATAGGCATGTATGTGCTCTTATGCACGCCCCTTATTCTTCTAATTTTGTACCAAATTTTTTAACACTGGGACACATCCACCACATATGGTAGTGAGGAGGCTGGGGAGGACAATGAGTCGGTCCTGGAGTCAGGGGAAGGCTCGGATGACGGCTCTGCATCAGAGGCAGAGATGGGGCCAGGGCCATCTGGGAGCGATACACAGACTCCGGAGCCTCCAGAGGCGGACACCAGAGAGGCAGAAGAACAGGAGGAGCCTGTTCCCAGTGCTTGCATGCAAAGAGCTGCCAGAAGGCAAGATCAGCTAAAGGACAACTTGGGGGTAAGGCCAGGAGATGATTGGACCCTCTCATAAGGCTTAAAAGAGCAGCAATGGCTCTTGGGCTCTTTGTAGGAAAACAACATTGCTGCAATTGTTTCTTGTCTCCTGTTTCTGAACTTCGTGGGGTTCTTGCCAAGAAAAGCCTTTGGCAGGGTGCCAAAGAAGACAAAGGTTTGTGATAAGGCCAAAGGACTTTTTCTGAAGGACTTCGCTTTGGACTTAATTTGGACTAAGCTGAGAATGACATAACTCTCAGCTGTTCTAATAAAATATGTTTGTTTAGAACTGATTGTGTCTGGTATATAACTACTTGGGCCTAAGTCACAACAATGTGTTGGCTGATAATAACTGTAAAATGATAAACTAATAAAAATTGTGAAATAAACAAATATTTCTTTATTTGCTGCCAATTTTTATATAGGATCGTCTGGCAGCTCATTTGGACTTCTCAAGTTTCTGCAGGAAGAATGAATGGGTTGACACTTGCATTTTCTCATTGGTCTTCAGTTTATTTGTTTTTAAACCCTCCTCCATTCTGCTCTATATAAGTTCTCAAGTGTGTGTGTGTGTGTGTGTGTGTGTGTGTGTGTGTGTGTGTAATAGTAGCAGAGAATTTTTTTTAATTAATTTGCATTTATAAGTAGTTACCTATATGTAGAGTGATAAGAGGGCTTTCCATGTTTTGGATGCTGTTGCAACTAAAATTATATCCAGTTCTGTAATATATTTTACAGAAGTTCCGTAAGTCAAACAAATGCATAATTAAGAACTGTGACAAGAGTTCTTCTTAGATATTACAGAGACAGATCTCTGTTTCAACATCATCATGACAGCTTGAACTGCGCACTGTGACAGTTATTTGATCATGGTTACAATATGTGAAACCATATGTACTTGCATAATTTGATATATGAATGGGACTCAATTTTTAGCTGAATACTCCTGAATACTTGCCCTGAAAATAAAAAAAAAAACAATTTGGGTACAGTGGTACAGTTGTAGAGTTGTCTTGTCAAAGAGTGATATAACCCTGTGATACTTTGAATTATAGTCAAATAATAATAAAATAAGATCAATCTTTGAACTCAAAGGCATCACATTTCCAGCTATAACAAGACTAGAACCTCAAGGGGCAACAGTGGTTGTTTGTGGCTACAGGACAATGAGTTATGACAATTTGGGGCTTACTATCAAATTATTACCTACCTGGATTCAAAGGTGTTGAATATGTTTACCATTCAACTTTCACTTGTTTCCTTCTACATTGGCAGTCACATCAATGTTAGGTTTAGTTGCAGATTACAGATCTTTTTTTCCAGATCACAATAGTGTGATACATTCATGTTCAAAAGATAACATTCAGCAGTCCCATACAGAGCACATAGCAGAAGTCCTGCTGCATGGTACTGATAGCATGAGTTATTTTGTCATGTCCTCCTGCTGCACGTAGCTCCTGCAAGGAGGACCAAGTCTAGCTGTGCACCAGCTAGACTTGGTCCTTCTTGCCTTGAGCTCCAGCTGCCCAATTAACAGTAGCCATGAGTCCAATATAATCCTCAAATCATAGATCTGAGTTGATAGTGGTGCCAGATTCAAGGAAATCCATGTAAATATCATAACCCCCCCCCACAAAAAAAGAAAACCTGCTTAAAAGCTGCAGCAAAAAAAAAAATCAGAATCCATGCTTCAGCAGGCAAATTCTTTCATAAAGTTTGTGAGACGCAGATTGCGGCTTTAAACATTTTGTAATAATGATTGAGCAAAAGGAAATTTTCCTGCAACATGGCAATGTTTAGCTTCACCCATCATTAATCACCCAAGTGACAAGTGTAAAGTTGGATCTGGCAATCTTACTTCTTTCATTATCCAGTTCAGACTTGGTTCCATATGAATTCCACAAAACATAAGGAATATTATACGTCACAGGCACTTTTTTGAATAAAATGAAGAGGTGGAAACAACTGTTGACTTCAATGAAGAGACAAAATGTGGGCTTCTTTTGTCACATTTTTAAAAGGCTTGTCATCACTTGGCAAGCATGCAGCAAATGTTGATTATGTAGAGAATTAAATACAGGTCAAATGGCTTCATCTAAAGGTATGTTTTTTTCTTCCATTTATTAGTTAAAGGTTTCCCTGTCCAGTCATGTCCAGTTCATCTCCATTTCTTGGCTAAGGAAGCCAGCATTGTCCAAAAACATTTTTCATGGTCATGTGGCCAACATAACTTCATGCATGGAATACTGTTATCTTCCCACCAAAGTGGTACTTATTAATCTACTCACATTTGCATGCTTTCAAACTGCTAGGGGAGCAGGAGCTGGAGAAGGAACAGGAATTCACCCTGTTATGCACAGGTCTTGAACCCAAACTGCCAGCTTTCCAACTGACAAGCTCAGCCTCTTTTAACTTCTGGATCTCTCATTTATTAAAATATCTCTATTTAAACTAAAATTATGAGAGCAGAAACATTACTTTTCTTTCAACCCTGACATTTATGGCATAATGCAAAAAAATTCTATTTTTTAAAAAAGCTTTAACTTTTTAAACTATTTTATGCATACATGACACCCTGCTCCTGCCAAGCACATACGTAGTATATACCATGTTTCCCGAAAAATAAGACCCTGTCTTTTTTTTTTTAACCCTGAAATAAGCGCTTGGCCTTATTGCCATGCACTCAAAGCCCCGATTGGGCTTATTATCAGGGGATGTTTTATTTTTGGGGAAACAGGGTAAATATCATGACTGATTTTCCATTGTGATTTCAAAAAATTCAATAGGCAAGGCTAATTAACATTTACAGCTTCACAAAACTGTAAGGGATTCATCTCTGTGTTGCTGTCTTGATGGTACCTGAGTGTGGGTAAGGTGGTTTGAGAGAAGGGCTATCTGGATAGAAGTTATAGTTACTTCTTGGGATGTCAAAGGGAGAAAGAGTTTTGTCAGCAGGAAAGGAATAAAATCTATTGATACCTGGCTGTAGGACATTTTTGTTATAAATCTATTCCATTTCCACTTGTAAAAACACTGTTTAAAAGTCTAATTAGAAAGAAAAATAAGATGAATGTGAAGAGAAATCTATTGTTTTACTTAAATCAGAGAGCGAGAATTTTTGCCAAAAGCATCAAAGTCAATAGTTGGAAACAGCATGCAGTATTGTGTTTTTTAACAAAGGAAAGAATTAAATTAACCATTGTCATTGTAAGTTAACCTTCCCCAAAATGAAGCTACAAAGCCAATTTTTGTTCTAAAGAACTTATTATTGTTGTCTTATGCTTAACTCACTTGCAATCAAATGAAATAGAGTTTAGACTCCAATTCCCAAATTTCCTTCTTAAGAGCTAGTTGGCCAATGTTAAAAAATGCTGGACTAGATGTGCGTTTCCTCTGTAGAGTTGCTTTCCAGAAATTCATAATTATGAAAACCAAGGCAGCTTGAAAGATAAAAGCCAACTCATATGGATGTATTGAAGAAAGGCAATCATATTTCATGTCATATTAAACAAAGTTGAACTTTTCTCATGGAAAATGATACAAACGGTACTTGTTAACATGTGATTATACAATAAGAACCACTGTAGCTCTCACTACATTTCTCATTCGTCTTCAACTCGAAATCAATAGAGTCATTAAATTATATGTACCACGAATGACTACCATGTCCAAGAAAAACAAACTACCCATATCAATAAAAAAGCTTCAATTAAAAAAAAAATCCCTCTGGAAAAGAAACAAAAAAGGCTATGTTACAAATTTCAGAAACCGCTACAGAAACATATGCAACCAAATAAAAACTGAATGCACAAATTACCACACCAAGCAAGAAGAGAACCTTCTACGCACAAATTCCGATCGTGCCTTTTATAATTTTGTCAACAATAAACTTAAAGACTCAAGATCCATCCCACCACTAAAAGATTCTAACAACAAAGAATGCAATGACGAAACAGTCAAAGCAAACCTCTTCAACATTTTCTTTGGCTCAGTTTTGTTAACTCCGATAACACATATCCAACATTCCACAAACGAACCAGCAATGACTATGATGATTTAACTCATATAGATTTCACAGAAGACAACGTTGGTAAAGCTCTTCACAACTTAAAACCATCGCTTTCTATTGGACCAGATGGACTATGTGCATATTTCTTAAAAAAACTTTCCATTAATATAGCTGAACCCCTAAGTATTATCTTTGATAAAGCTTTCACTACCAGTTCTCTTCCCAAACTTTGGTCACTAGCCACAGTCATCCCCATCTTCAAAAAAGGAGACCCCAGCTTAGTCGAAAACTACAGACCGATCTCCCTTTGCTCGTCACCTGCAAAGTCATGGAATCTATCATCAACCAATCCATTACCTCACACTTAGAAACTAACAACCTACTCTCCAACAAACAATTTGGTTTCAGGAAAAAGTTATCATGTAACTTACAACTTCTCCACTGCAAAAACATATGGACTTCAAATCTAGATCAAGGCAAATCAATAGATGCAATCTACATAGACTTCTGCAAAGCTTTTGACTCAGTAGTACACGATAAACTTCTCCTTAAACTAACATCCTATGGCATCTCAGGACCCCTCCACAAATGGATATCTGCTTTTCTGTCTAACAGACAACAAGTGGTCAAAATTGGCAATGCTTTATCAAATCCTGTTCCTGTCAAGAGTGGCGTTCCTCAAGGCAGCGTCCTTGGACCAACACTCTTTATTCTATACATTAATGATCTTTGTGACCATATCTCAAGTAATTGTGTTCTCTTTGCTGACGATGTCAAACTATTTAACACCACAGACAACACTTCTATCATTCAAAACGACCTTGACCATCTAACCGCTTGGTCTAAAATTGGCAGCTCCAAATTTCAACCAGCAAATGCTCAGTCTTACATATAGGAAAAAGAACTCTAAAACTAAGTACATACTAGATGGACATTACCTTACAGACGACCCCATCCCGTTAAAGACCTTGGAGTTTTCATGTCAAATGATCTAAGTGCCAAAGCCCACTGCAACTACATAGCAAAAAAGCTCTAAGAGTTGTAAACCTAATTTTGCGTAGCTTCTTTTCCAAAACACCACACTACTAACCAGAGCATATAAAACATTTGCTAGACCAATTCTAGAATACAGCTCACCTGTTTGGAACCCTCACCACATCTCTGACATCAATACAATTGAACGTGTCCAGAAATATTTTACAAGAAGAGTTCTCCATTCCTCTGAAAACAACAAAATACCTTATCCCACCAGACTTGAAATCCTAGGCTTAGAAAACTTGGAACTCCGTCGCCTTCGACAAGACCTAAGTTTAACTCACAGAATCATCTATTGTAATGTCCTTCCTGTCAAAGACTACTTCAGCTTTAATTGCAATAATACAAGGGCAACCAATAGATTTAAACTTAATGTAAACCGCTTTAATCTAGATTGCAGAAAATATGACTTCTGCAACAGAATCATCAGTGCTTGGAATACCTTACCTGACTCTGTGGTCTCTTCCCATAATCCTAAAAGCTTTAACCAAAAACTTTCTACTATTGACCTCACCCCATTCCTAAGAGGACCATAAGGGGCGTGCATAAGCGCACAAACGTGCCTACCATTCCTGTCCTATTGTTTTTCTTTACTTCTTCCTATATATGTTTATATGTTTATATACTATATAATCTTTTTGTATGATGTTGTGACAAAATAAATAAATAAATAAAATAAATAAAACTCAATCTGCCTGCCTCCAATTGGGTAAGTAAATTAGGGAGGGGGGAGCTTTAAAAAAATATTTAATTGGATTTTTAAGAGTTTTTTTTTAGACAGCAATTTAAAGTTAAGGAAGTTTTAAATTTAGCTGCTTTTATCTAAAACAGGGATCTCCAACCTTAGTAACTTTAAGGCTTGTGGACTTCAACTCCCAGAGTTCCTCAGCCAGCTTTGGTGGCTGAGGAACTCTGGGAGTTGAAGTTCACAAGCCTTAAAGTTACTAAGGTTGGAGACCCCTGATCTAAAAAATATAAATAAAATAAAATAATAAAATAAAATATTTGTGCAGCTTTCTGAGATTTGGTGTGTTTCTGTAGTATTTCACTCTAACTACACAAACACACAAAATCTCACAAAGGTGTATGTGGCATTTTGTGTGTGAGTCAGATGAGTTGTGTTGTGTGTGTGTAAAGTGTGAAAGTTTCTTAGCAGTGAGAACAATTAATGAATGGAATCTTTTGCCTCCCAGAATTTTGGGTACTCTTTGCTGACGATGTCAAACTATTTAACACCACAGACAACACTTCTATCATTCAAAACGACCTTGACCATCTAACCGCTTGGTCTAAAATTGGCAGCTCAAATTTCAACCAGCAAATGCTCAATCTTACATATAGGAAAAAAGAACCCTAAAACTAAGTACATACTAGATGGACATTACCTTACAGACGACCCCCATCCCGTTAAAGACCTTGGAGTTTTCATGTCAAATGATCTAAGTGCCAAAGCCCACTGCAACTACATAGCAAAAAAAGCTCTAAGAGTTGTAAACCTAATTTTGCGTAGCTTCTTTTCCAAAAACACCACACTACTAACCAGAGCATATAAAACATTTGCTAGACCAATTCTAGAATACAGCTCACCTGTTTGGAACCCTCACCACATCTCTGACATCAATACAATTGAACGTGTCCAGAAATATTTTACAAGAAGAGTTCTCCATTCCTCTGAAAACAACAAAATACCTTATCCCACCTCACTTGAAATCCTAAGCTTAGAAAACTTGGAACTCCGTCGCCTTCGACAAGACCTAAGTTTAACTCACAGAATCATCTATTGTAATGTCCTTCCTGTCAAAGACTACTTCAGCTTTAATTGCAATAATACAAGGGCAACCAATAGATTTAAACTTAATGTTAACTGCTTTAATCTAGATTGCAGAAAATATGACTTCTGCAACAGAATCATCAGTGCTTGGAATACCTTACCTGACTCTGTGGTCTCTTCCCATAATCCTAAAAGCTTTAACCAAAAACTTTCTACTATTGACCTCACCCCATTCCTAAGAGGACCATAAGGGGCGTGCATAAGCGCACAAACGTGCCTACCATTCCTGTCCTATTGTTTTTCTTTACTTCTTCCTATATATGTTTATATGTTTATATACTATGATCTAAAAATATAAATAAAATAAAATAATAAAATAAAATATTTGTGCAGCTTTCTGAGATTTGACAAACACACAAAATCTCGTGTGTGAGTCAGATGAGTTGTGTTGTGTGTGTGTAAAGTGTGAAAGTTTCTTAGCAGTGAGAACAATTAATGAATGGAATCTTTTGCCTCCCAGAATTTTGGGTACTCCGTTATTGCAGTGCATTTTTCAAAAATACACTGAATAATCATTTGGGTAGGGGGTTGGACTAGAAGACCTCCAAAGTCCCTCCCAGTCCTACCTTTCTATTTTAGATTCAAGTAGTGAAGCAAGCATCTTAACGCTCTTTCACAGATTATTTTAGATTTTATGTTAGCTATCTGATTTGTAGCCGACATACTCAGAAATTCAGTTATTGAACAAAGCAGACAATAGAATGTTTATACCGCTATGGCTGTTTTGCTTACTTTTGCTATTGAAATTAATAACCGTTTACACAGAGATGGAGCGATCAATCTATTTCTGAGGAGTATTGCTTTCATGTGGGTCACTCAGAAGTCTGATTTGTTCTGCTTATTTCTATAATCAATAGGAAAATGTCCATGTAAACAATAATGTATATTTCAATTGCATTGTTTAATTTTATGGTATCTTTAAAAGTATATCCATGATATACGTAGTTGGAACGCTTACACCATGAATGTATGTTGGACAAGATCAACATTTTCACTTAAAACTCACTAGAGATATCTGTGACACTAATGAGCAAACTTAATGTGCTGATTTGCTGTTCATCAAAAGTGTAATCAGGAAAAATGTATGGCAATTTGTATAAACTATATTGTCACTTGAAAAATATTTGCTCTTTATACTAAGTTTATGGTTTTAAATTTCAAAGCTTCAGTGCTTTGAGATAGAATGCAATGGCCTGGATAATTAAACCAGCCCAAATTTTCCATAGGGACTTTTCAGCTGTTGATAATTCATAACTCTTTCTCTAATTACAGTTTTGAAGATTTACATGTTAAGGGAACCATCAACACTATGCTTCTTCTTCTTTTCTTTTTCTTTTTCTTTTTTTAACAAATGGGCTGGGAAATCAATCTTTATTGCTGGCAATACAGTGAAATGGTTTCTTCTAAAATTGTATTGTTGTATCTTCATAATAAGATAGTATATACTGGTAGTTAATGAAACATGAAACTGTAGTGTAAATCTTCACTTAGTGCATGAATGATGACTCAAAGTTTACAGTCTATAAAGTAAAAATACCCTTATAGTGGGATTTATTCCACCTCCCACAAACATAACTATTAACATAAAGTCAAGATGCGCTGAGAGATTATTTATGCATAGTTCTTTTTTTCCCTTCTATTCTATTTTCTCTCTTTGCTACTAGTAATTTTCAATGTTTATTATGAATTATATATGCTGTGTATTTAATTAAAATAACCGCCATCTTGTATTCCATAATGTTGCATTCCCATTTGCTCATTAGACACAATACTTTTCTACTTGTATGCACCAGCCCAAAATCATGGCAAGCTATGATATTATGTTTGTGAGTGTGTGATTGAGTGGGCATATTCTTATATTATATATCATCTTAATATCGGTGTTGAATATGTTTGTCTCTTTAGTTACATGGTTAATGGACATTTATACATTTATTTATAATTTATTTATTTATACATTTATACCAGAAATAGACATTGCCATTTCCAGTATAAAATATGCTTACATTACTTTATAAACTTTATATACAGTATATAAAGACTAAAATTCCTTACCAATTATTCCAACATTCCAACATTATTCCATTGTGGCCTGTTCATCCTTAATGTATAAGATTATGACCTTCAGTTGTTCGCTGCTAAATAATTATGCTTATCCTCTTACGGAGAACAGAACAAGAAAAAAAAACGATTTTATTTAATTGATTTTATTCTTCAAATACAGCAAGCAATCAAGTCTGCATTATGATAACACCCGAGAGAGATAAGTGGAAGAGTCCAAATCACAAACAGGTAAATGTAATGTAAAATAACTTTCTTGTTAAGGAAAGGATCATAAATTTTTCAGATGATACAAACAATCAATAATGAACACCATTTAATCTTAAATGATAACCTCTGTTCATTCGTTCATTCATTCATTCATTCATTCATTCATTCATTCATTCATTCATTCATTCATATATCATCATATTTAGCAGTGGTTGTTGTGCCTGCAGGTAACACATCTTGATATGCTAAATGATTTAAGTTACATAAATATATTTTATATGTAAATACTAATATGTATGAAGGATTCAAGGAGCTTTTGTGTGTGTGTGTGTAACTGCAAATTCTAACTAAACATCTGACAAAGTCACTGCTGAAGCACCCTCACGCAGACCAAGTTTTCTTAACTGGCTTCACAGCTCCGCCACCATAAAATAGAATGAGACTATTGCCTTATACACTGTAAGCCGCCCTGAGTCTTTGGAGAAGGGCGGGGTATAAATGTAAACAAAAACAAAAAAAAAAGACAAGAGCAATTTAAGGCTGCATTGCAGATATGCTGAGATTCTTCTTTTCATCTTAGCTGGTTAGCAATCATCTTTCTTTTAAAAAATCCAAAAAAATCAATTGAATCAATTGATTAAAAATCAATTTCTATTAAAACATTGTGTCTATGAGGTGTGGGAAGTCAAGGATTGAAAATGATGAAAGCAGTGTTGTGACAATGTGATACATTTTCCACCACTTTTGTACAGGCATTGTTATACTGCAAGCATATATACAATGGCCAAGGTTGCACTAATCACACAACTCTGCTTTTTTATTGGAACAAAAGGACTGGATCCTGCAGGAACCTTTGTTAACCCCCTTGATTATTTAGCAATGAGTCCTGTTCTGTCTTAGGCAACCCATATGGCTTTGGCCCTCTCCCAGGCAGCGTTCTTTTCTCCTGGCTTATTTTCGGCAATCTTCTGGCCTCCTTTTCAATCTCTGATGGCGACGGTATGGATGAGGGTTGTTTTGATCTTCAACCCCAACAACGGACACAGGACACAGGAGTTCCGGCTTAGCCCTGATTACAGCTATGGCAGCCCCGGCTTAGCTTTTGATCTAAGGAAGGGCCCTAGCTAAGCAACGGATGTACGAATGTAAGACTCACGGGTCCCCACAGAGTGGGGGGGCGGCCTGCGGTCATTGCCACGAGGGCGAAGACGTCTTGTTGGGGTGGTGGATGACGCCTGAGCTACTCTTGGCAGTGATTGTAGTAGGCTTTCTCCATCTTCCCCCCACCCCCCAGAATTCCATCTGGACCTGTTAGGGCTGTTTTGGGCCGACTATTTCTGCCTCGGTGGTCTGTGTGTGCAATGGTGTTCCATGATGGTGCACATTGCATGGTAATCCACCCCCTCTGGACTCTGGAGCTTGGATGGGGGTTTGGACTTTGGACTTTGGAGTTTAGACTCCCCCCTAGACTTTGTAGCTTGGATGGGGGGTTTTAGATGGTCGTGACTGCTTTGCCAGGCTTGCCTTAAGATCTGGCAAGGGCCCTGGGACTGCGTTTGTTTGCTGTTCAGGACTGGCCTCATTTTGGCCAATCTATGTTAAGATCTGCCTTATCCTGGCTCTTCCCCCCCTTCCCGCACTCCCTGTTGGTGGGGAGTGGGGTGTCTTGGAGGGGAATAGACTGGCAGCTGCGTCACCTTAAACATCCGCTACTTTAACATCGTCTTGAGGATTTCATGAGAGAGCATCCATCTTGTCTTCATCATCTTGCCTTATCATCTATATCATCTTTATCATCTTTACCATCTGTGGGCTTTTGTTATCGGCCCCTAAAATATGACTGCCATACCATCACCAGTGGTCTGGGATGAACTCTTTTTATGCCAGTTTGGCCCAATATGAGATATGAGATACTCTTCGTTGGAACTCCATCATCTGCGAGGTTCCCCCACCTCGCAGGAATGGCCCTCTACCTTACCAGGGGCCTATCTCAATGATGGGTTTTGGGACCCAGAGAGATGGCATACGGCAAGAAGGAATCTTTGGAGTTTTTAGATAGATTTTTAAGGGGAGGGAAGCTGAAGTCAGGTAATGGGGGATACCCGTCGGGGAGGGAGCCAGTCCTCGCAAATGTTCGCAGCGAGACTTTATTAGGTTCGGAGGTGAAGGGGGAGGTTCATTGTTCTACTCCAGAGGAATGTTCCATCAGCACGGTAAGTGGGAGGGGCAGATACGTCGGAAGTGAGGGGCCGTATCATGTTCAGGGGGCGCGTCCTCGCTGTTTAAAAGCGATTGCGCGCTCCGGCCCCTCAGACTTTTCCCGTTCCCTGAGTGGTCAGCATCACCAGGGCTTGGACCTCCGGCTGATGTTGTGGAATGTGCGGTCCGTGGTTAATAAAGCCCCCCCTGATTTGGGATTTTATACAGGGGGAATCCGCGGACCTTATGGGCATTACGGAGACCTGGCTGGGCACAGGGTTGAAATGTGCCCACCGGGTTTCCGAGCATTCCATCAGCCGAGGGCCCAAGGTAGGTGTGGTGGGGTGGGGTGTCTTGAGGAATAGACTGGCAGCTGCGTCACCTTAAACATCTGCTACTTTAACATCGTCTTGAGGCTTTCATGAGAGAGCATCCATCTTGTCTTCATCATCTTGCCTTATCATCTATATCATCTTTACCATCTGTGGGCTTTTGTTATCGGCCCCTAAAATATGACTGCCATACCATCACCAGTGGTCTGGGATGAACTCTTTTTATGCCAGTTTGGCCCAATATGAGATATGAGATACTCTTCGTTGGAACTCCATCATCTGCGAGGTTCCCCCACCTCGCAGGAATGGCCCTCTACCTTACCAGGGGCCTATCTCAATGATGGGTTTTGGGACCCAGAGAGATGGCATACGGCAAGAAGGAATCTTTGGAGTTTAGACTCCCCTAGACTTTGGAGCTTGGATGGGGTTTGGACTTTGGACTTTGGACTTTGGAGTTTAGACTCCCCTAGACTTTGGAGCTTGGATGGGGTTTGGACTTTGGACTTTGGACTTTGGACTTTGGACTTTGGACTTTGGACTTTGGAGTTTAGATTCCCCCCTAGACTTTGGAGCTTGGATGGGGGATTTTAGATGGTCGTGACTGCTTTGCCAGGCTTGCCTTAAGATCTGGCAAGGGCCCTGGGACAGCGTTTGTTTGCTGTTTGGGACTTGCCTCATTCTGGCCAATCTATGTTAAGATCTGCCTTATCCTGGCTCTTCCCCCCCTTCCCGCACTCCCTGTTGGTGGGGAGTGGGGTGTCTTGGAGGGGAATAGACTGGCAGCTGCGTCACCTTAAACATCTGCTACTTTAACATCGTCTTGAGGCTTTCATGAGAGAGCATCCATCTTGTCTTCATCATCTTGCCTTATCATCTATATCATCTTTACCATCTGTGGGCTTTTGTTATCGGCCCCTAAAATATGACTGCCATACCATCACCAGTGGTCTGGGATGAACTCTTTTTATGCCAGTTTGGCCCAATATGAGATATGAGATACTCTTCGTTGGAACTCCATCATCTGCGAGGTTCCCCCGCCTCGCAGGAATGGTCCTCTACCTTACCAGGGCCTATCTCAATGATGGGTTTTGGGACCCAGAGAGATGGCATGCAAGAAGGAATCTTTGGAGTTTAGACTCCCCTAGACTTTGGAGCTTGGATGGGGTTTGGACTTTGGACTTTGGAGTTTAGACTCCCCTAGACTTTGGAGCTTGGATGGGGTTTGGACTTTGGACTTTGGACTTTGGACTTTGGAGTTTAGACTCCCCCCTAGACTTTGGAGCTTGGATGGGGGAGTTTTAGATGGTTGTGACTGCTTTGCCAGGCTTGCCTTAAGATCTGGCAAGGGCCCTGGGACAGCGTTTGTTTGCTGTTTTGGGCTGACTATTTCTGCCTCGGTGGTCTGTGTGTGCGATGGTGTTCCATGATGGTGCACATTGCATGGTAATCCACCCCCTCTGGACTCTGGAGCTTGGATGGGGGTTTGGACTTTGGACTTTGGAGTTTAGACTCCCCCCTAGACTTTGGAGCTTGGATGGGGGGTTTTAGATGGTCGTGACTGCTTTGCCAGGCTTGCCTTAAGATCTGGCAAGAGCCCTGGGACAGCATTTGTTTGCTGTTTGGGACTGGCCTCATTTTGGCCAATCTATGTTAAGATCTGCCTTATCCTGGCTCTTCCCCCCCTTCCCGCACTCCCTGTTGGTGGGGAGTGGGGTGTCTTGGAGGGGAATAGACTGGCAGCTGCGTCACCTTAAACATCTGCTACTTTAACATCGTCTTGAGGATTTCATGAAAGAGCATCCATCTTGTCTTCATCATCTTGCCTTATCATCTATATCATCTTTATCATCTTTACCATCTCTGGGCTTTTGTTATCGGCCCCTAAAATATGACTGCCATACCATCACCAGTGGTCTGGGATGAACTCTTTTTATGCCAGTTTGGCCCAATATGAGATATGAGATACTCTTCGTTGGAACTCCATCATCTGCGAGGTTCCCCCACCTCGCAGGAATGGCCCTCTACCTTACCAGGGGCCTATCTCAATGATGGGTTTTGGGACCCAGAGAGATGGCATACGGCAAGAAGGAATCTTTGGAGTTTTTAGATAGATTTTTAAGGGGAGGGAGGGTGAAGTCAGGTAATGGGGGATACCCATCGGGGAGGGAGCCAGTCCTCGCAAATGCTCGCGGCGAAACTTTATTAGGTTCGGAGGTGAAGGGGGAAGTTCATTGTTCTACTCCAGAGGGATGTTCCATCAGCACGGTAAGTGGGAGGGGCAGATACGGCAAAAGTGAGGGGCTGTATCATGTTCAGGCGGCGCATCCTCACTGTTTAAAAGTGATTGTGCGCTCCGGCCCCTCAGACCTTTCCCGTTCCCCGAGCAGTCAGCATCACCAGGGCTTGGACCTCTGCTGATGTTGTGCAATGCGCGGTCCGTGGTTAATAAAGCCCCCCCTGATTCGGGATCTTATACAGGGGGAGTCCGCGGACCTTATGGGCATTACAGAGACCTGGCTGGGCACGGAGGGGGAAGTGCCCCTTGTTGAAATGTGCCCACCGGGTTTCCAAGCATTCCATCAGCCCAAGGTAGGGGTGGCGGGGTGGCGGTTGTTATTAAGGAGAGTCTAGAACCGAAGGAGACTACTGTCCCTCAGATTGCCGGTTGTGAATCCCTCTTTGTAAAGTGGGGCCATAGGGGTCAGATGGGCTTGTTGGTGATGTACCTGGCTCCCTGCTGCATGACAGCAGCCCTGCCCGAGCTGTTGGAGGTGCTTGCCAGGGTGGCGGTTGAGACCCCCAGACTTATGGTCATGGGGGACTTTAACTTGCCATCGACCGGCGTGTCATTGACAGCAGCTCGGAAGTTCATGGCCTCCATGACGGCCTTGGACCTGACACAAGTAGTTGATGGCCCTATTCACATTGGGGGAGGCACACTGGATTTGATTTTCATCTCTGGACAGTGGTTACATGATCTGGACTTAGGAGATCTAGTCACTGAGCCTTTTTCATGGTCAGATCATTCTCTCCTTTGTCTGGACTTTCGGACCACCATTCACCACCGCAGGGAGACGAAGCCAATGCGTTGGTTCCGTCCCAGGCGCCGGATGGACCCTGAGAGGTTCCGGATGGAGCTTGAGCCGTTTCCTGAGGGTCTGACCCATGGCACGGCTGAAGAACTAGTTGCGGCTTGGGAACAGGCTGGGGCTCTAGACCGTGTCGTGCCTTTGCGGCCTCTGACCCGGCGTAAGACTCAACCAGCTCCTTGGTTTTCCGAGGAGCTGAGAGAGATGAAACGCCGGAGAAGACGCCTAGAGAGTTCCTGAAGATCCAGCCGTTCCGAGGCTGACCGGACACTAGTTAGGTCATATAGTAGGACCTATCTAATGGCAATGAGGGAAGCAAGACGCCTCTATGTCTCCTCCCTAATTGCATCGGCAGATAACTGCCCGGCTGCCCTGTTTTGGGTGACCCGCTCTCTCCTTCAACAGGAGGTGCAGGATGACCCATTGCAGGGAGGTGCCGAGGAGTTTAGTGGTTATCTATACGATAAAATCGTTCAGCTTCGGGATGGATTGGATCAAAATTGGGTTGATCCAGGTGAGAGGTCGGAGACGCGTCTTGTTGAGACTGTTTGGGATGAATTTGACCCTGTGGCTCCTGAGGACATGGACAGGTTGTTGGGGAGATTGAATGCCACCACATGTTTACTGGACCCATGCCCCTCCTGGCTGGTACTGGCCACGCAGGAGGTGACACGAGGCTGGCTCCAGGGGATTGCTAATGCTTCTTTGTTGGAAGGGGTTTTTCCTACTGCCTTGAAAGAGGCGGTGGTGAGACCCTTCCTCAAGAAGCCTTCCCTGGACCCAGCTGTTTTAGGACATTATCGTCCGGTCTCCAACCTTCGCTTTGTGGCAAAGGTTGTAGAGAGTGTGGTGGCACGTCAATTACCCCAATACCTGGAGGAAACTGTCTATCTAGACCCGTTCCAGTCCGGTTTTTGGCCCGGATACAGTACGGAGACGACTTTGGTCGCGTTGATTGATGATCTCTGGAGGGCCAGGGATAGGGGTTATTCCTCTGCCCTGGTCCTATTAGACCTCTCAGCGGCTTTTGATACCATCGGCCATGGTATCCTGCTGCACCGGTTGGAGGGTTTGGGAGTGGGAGGCACCGTTTATCGGTGGTTCTCCTCCTATCTCTCCAACCGGTTGCAGACGGTGTTGGCAGGGGGGCAGAGATCGACCCCGAGGTGCCTCACTTGTGGGGTGCCACAGGGATTGATTCTCTCGCCTCTCCTGTTCAACATCTATATGAAGCTGCTGGGTGAGATCATCAGTGGTTTTGGGGTGAGATACCAACTGTACGCTGATGACACACAGCTGTACTTTTCCACCCCAGGCCACCCCAACGAAGCTGTCGAAGTACTGTCCCGGTGTCTGGAAGCCGTACGGGTCTGGATGGGGAGAAACAGGCTCAAGCTCAATCCCTCCAAGACGGAGTGGCTGTGGATGCCGGCACCCCGGTACAGTCAGTTGCAGCCGCGGCTGACTGTTGGGGGCGAGTCATTGGCCCCAATGGAAAGGGTGCGCAACTTGGGTGTCCTCCTGGATGGACGGCTGTCTTTTGATGACCATTTGACGGCCGTCTCAAGGAGAGCTTTTTACCAGGTTCGCCTGGTCCGCCAGTTGCGCCCCTTTCTAGACCGGGATGCCCTATGCACGGTCACTCATGCGCTCGTGACATCTCGCTTGGATTACTGCAATGCTCTCTACATGGGGCTCCCCTTGAAGAGCATCCAGAGGCTCCAGTTTGTTCAGAATGCAGCTGCACGGGTGATAGAGGGAGCCCCTCGTGGCTCCCATGTGACACCACTCCTGTGCAGGCTGCACTGGCTGCCTGTGGCCTTTCGGGTGCGCTTCAAGGCTTTGGTTACTGTCTTTAAAGCGCTCCATGGCTTAGGGCTGGGTTATCTACGGGACTGCCTACTGCTACCAAATGCCTCCCACCGACCCGTGCGCTCTCACAGAGAGGGACTCCTCAGGGTGCCGTCGGCCAGGCAATGTCAACTGGCGACCCCCAGGGGATGGGCCTTCTCTGTGGGGGGCCCTACCCTCTGGAATGACCTCCCCGCAGGACTCCGCCAACTTCCTGACCTTCGGACCTTTCGCCACGAGCTGAAGACCTATTTGTTCACGTGCGCAGGACTGGCATAGGATTTTAGATTTATATGGTTTTTAATTTTATATGGGTTTTATCATTTTAAATTTTTTTAATCCTGGCCAATTGAATAAGTTTTTTAATTGTATTTTAATAGTATTTATATTGTAATATTATTGTTTATTTTATCTGGCTGTGAACCGCCCTGAGTCCTTCGGGAGAAGGGCGGTATAAAAATCTAAATAAATAAATAAATAAATAAATTAGGAGCCATGGTGGTGCAGGGATTAGAGTGTAGGCTACTTCTGCTGACTGCCAGCTGCCTACAATTTGGCAGTTCAAATCTCACCAGACTCAAGGTTAACTCAGCCTTCCATCCTTCCAAGGTCAGTAAAATGAGGACCCAGATTGTTGGGGGCAATAGGCTGATTCTGTAAACCACTTAGAGAGGGCTGTAAAGCAGTATATAAGTCTAAGTGCTATTGCTATTGCTAGGAAGATATTATGCAGTGTACTCACTGGTAGTTTGGTCCACCAATAATTTTCTTAATTTGTTGGTGCCTATTTTTACAACTTTCTGATAGATTTCACCATCCAGTATAGTATATTGACATTTAATTGGCAGTATTTCCCACAAGGAAATTGTGTAAAACTTCTCTGCTTGGTTTCCTCTCTTTGTTTACCAACCTTCAAAGAACCTTGTATTATTTTAATTTCAACATGACTGTTGATATTCGATAGGGTTCCTTTCTAATTTCTCCATTTGTTCAACTTTCATTTCTCCAGACTCCTTCTATTTCAGACAATTTCAGACATTTTACTCTTTCTTCTACTTGCATTCCAAAATGGCTACCTACAATTAGTGCCATAGTTACATTAATTTGCCTAGTATGCCTACAGTGCTTTGGTTGCCTAATTTTATAATACCTCATGAATTTATCAGGAAACATTAGAGTTGATGTGATCAAGATTTTACTTAAAGCAAAGTTTATTTAAATCCTTAGAAGAAATATCTGAAGGATGTCAAGGAGTTTCGTTAAGGCATTCCTCAAGCTGCATAATGCACAAAACTGCACAAACCTTTTGCCTGCAATAAACTTTTGCCTGTTGTTCTTCTGAAATCAAATTCAAATTGGACTTGGAGGGTCCTCCTTAGGTTAAACATCTCAGGAATTGCTGAGGCAGTCAAAACAATTTTGCTAGTTGGCTGATTTCTTTCAGCTTGGGGGAAGTTATTACTCACATTTTACATTTGTTGATTCTGGGGTTCCTCTTGTTAACTGTTTCATCTTGTCAGACAATGAAATCTTTTCAGTTTTTGTGATGGTATATTTATGATTATTGCTTCACATCTACAGATCAGACTCATTGGGTATGGAAATAATCTAGAGACAGCCTTAAGACCTTACATCGCACTGCATATTGCCCTTTTTGAATTGATCAAAAGAAGTATGGGATCAGCTTAATAGAACACATAGGCATCCGCTTGTCAGTTGGAATATCGACCTACATATTAATAACGTCATTCATTCTTTTTCAGTACAGCCTTGATTTAAAGCATCACCAGGCTTTCTATTCTTAATGCATTCATCATCCAAATCTCAATGCTTTTCTGACAGATGTATCCTCCATCTTGGTTTTCCATTAGTACAGATGAGATTCATTCGTCTTCACACTGCTTCTTTGAAGCATTGCCCTGCTTTCCCTACAGTAAGATCTCTACCTCGTGTTTACTTGACTTCCCACCTCATCTCATCATCCAATGCTTTTTCACACCCTATGGTCTTCAATCAAGGTTTTGACTTTTCCACACCAGGATTTTAATGTTTCTACTGTAAATAAAATTAACATACTTACTGTGTTTGACACAAGTCCTATCTACTTAATTTTATTATGTGAAAAAAAAATGACTTTTGAATGTTGTTTCTCTTATTTCCCTTTAGCATGCTATACATTGTAACGGATGTTACTCTGAGAAACATTGACTGGTTAAAGGTCATTCCTATCACTCTGACAAAAACCTGCAAAATGTGTATGTTATGCGAAAGTATATCACATTTTGGAGATAAAATTGCAAGGCAAATGGAAGAAATAATGAATCCTCATCAGCCAAAGAAATGATCTATTGTTATCTGAGCATGGTGTGAATTTTTATTTATTTATTTATTTGTTGAATACGTATTAGATAATATATATATATAAGTATAAGCATAAATTGAATACATTAAATGAATACAATTAAAGGGAACATTAGGACAGGGACAGTAGGCACACTGGTGCTCTTATACATGCCTTTTTATGCTTGTTTTACTGGTAGACAAGAAGAGGGAGTAAACATCCCTGGGTATTTCTTTGCACTATTCTTTATAGAACATCATGTCCTTTTTATTACTTTATTATTATTTCATGCTCACACTGGAAAGGTAAAACCAGTGCTGGTCTAACTCTTGAAGGAATGCTTCAGAAGCACATTCATTCTTCTGCTTTTATGTAGATAAAGCAAAAACACTCATTATCTGTAAAATTGACAGAATGCTAACATTTTACAGAACTGATGCACATAAACAGAACCAAGCAATATACATGAATATTGTCTGGTTCTTTTTATGTGCATTGTGATTTTATCTAGACTGAGATCTCTATTGGACCAGAGTAATAAATTAAGTTCCTTTAATGAAATACCTACAGCTGAGAAACACAGTGGCCTAAATGTGGAACTCTCAACTCACAATCAAAAGGCTGTGAGTTTGATCCTAGGTAGGGACAGATATTTCTCTCTCTGGGTGAAATAACTTATTTTCTGCATAGGCATCAGGAAGGGTAACTGGATAGTGAATTCTCTTGATGCAAGGGATTATAGGGTCATTCAAAGAAAAGAAAAATGAAATAGCTATAGCTATAACTGTACCTATTATCCAAGTAATGTTTGGAATTTAAAAAAAAACTTATTTGCAACTTATTTGGAGAAGGTGAATCATAATCTTTCCGATAACATTATTTACAAAGCACTAAAGGAGACATAGTTGGGAATGCTGTATTTTTTTATTTATACAGATTATCCTGTGTTGAGTGTGTAGAATGCATACTATAGAAAAGTATAGAAAGAAGGCATATTAATACTATTCCTACTACTAAAAATAACAATAAATGGTTCAATAGAGTTTAGATACAAGGCTTGAAAAAGATAAAGCAAGTTAATGCAAGATTTCTTATTTTACTTTCACAAGCCTCCGCAGGAATAGTTTTAGACTATTCAAAGCCTAAACTAAAAAAAAACAGTTTTTAAACAGCAACAATATATACCGATAGATTACATCTGTGGAAAAGAAGTAAATAGTAACAAGAATGAAACCATGAAGTGAAAACCAGTAATTATGGAGTCGCTAGGAATATCTAGTGACTTGAAAGTGATGTTTACCTGCAGGTTTAGAAATGGAAAAAATTCCATGTTTGAATGTATTTCAAGAGTAACATCCTACAGCAGCGTTCTCCAACTTTTCCAGGTTGACAGCCTGGTGTGTTGGTGGAAGCGGGAAAAGGGGGATGGTTTTGTGTGAGGAGCATGCGTGCATGCACACCACTTTATTTGTGTGAGTGGGGGGCACCCACCACTCTCCACAAGCAGGACTGTGAGCGCTGGTGCTCACTACTCGTGCAAGTTGGGATGCAAGTGCTGGCACCCACTGCTCGTGCGAATCAGGCCATGCTCATGTGCACATACATGCCAGCCTGCCACTCACATGGCCCAGCTGCAAATAAGCCATGGATTGAGGACCCCTGTCCTATAGCACACATTTAGGGAGTGTCCAACTAAGATGGTAGAAAGAGAAAAAAAAAACATTGTTGTCTTTGTGAATGCTAGTTTGTTGCAGTATAGTGAAGATATTGCTGAAGGCACTGGCCTGGGTCTGTCCAGTATGGAGATTGGAGGATCAGGTCAGACTGGAACAGGGTGAAGTGGAGGGTGGCCACACTTGTCATTTTACAGCAATGTTGTGGCATTTTTGCAGCTGTTTTGTAGCATTTTCCTGCTAAGCCATCCTTGTTTCTGTATATGGCAGAAGCGTTTCTTTTTACTTGGCAACAGTTTTTTTTAGACCTGGCAGAAGGTTTGGGCTGTTTTTAGGATGAGTGTTAGCATGTGTGAATGTGTTCTGGTTTGTGAAAATGTGCTGTAGTGAGTCAGAAGGTGGTGGGTGGAACCTTGATAGTGCTGAGAGCTATTGAAGCTTAATGTGCCTCAGGGTTCCTTGCTTCCTCTTCCATGTTAAGCATTTATAATTCAAATGCCAAAATCTTAGAAGAGTCAATACATTATTTAAGGGAAAATTTTTATAAGATGTTTTATAGATGGCACTTAGATCCCAAAAAATTATCATGTATGTATCCTAATATCCAAGCGAAATGTTGGAGGTGTGATTGTGATGACGCTACATATTTTCATATTTGGTGGACTTGCAAGAAAATTAAGGTCTTTTGGATAAGAATTTGGTGGATTATTCAAAATGTACTGAAGAAGAAGATAAAGTTCCTGCCACAATTTTTCCTTTTGGGAATTATAACGGATTGTACAGGGATTGAGACTAAATTGATTCTGAATTTAATAACAGCAGCAAGACTGTTGATTGGACAATACTGGAAGAAAGAAGAAATACCTACAATAGAAGAATGGATACTGAAAGTTATTAATTTGGCTGAGATGGCTAAAATCTCAGCTTTTTTAAAAGACAATACGCAGGAAAGATATTTAATTGAATGGAAAAAATGGATTGATTATCTACAAAATAGATATCAGATTAAGAAATATCAGATTGCCTTTGAATAATTAGAAAGTTATTTTATGTAATGGGAGGGGTTGGGAGATGAAAAGCTTTGGATGTGGTTATTTGGATTGGAAGGAAAATTTTATTCTATGTTTGGTTTATGTACAACAATACCTTGTGATTGACCAGGGAAGCCAGGGGCGGGGGGAGGGGGGAAGGGGATTTTTTGGGAGGGAGGGGGGAAAAAAGGGGGGAAAATGTTTTTGTTTTTTAAAACTCTTTCAATAAAAAAAAAAAAGTCAATACATTTAGCACTTGCTGTGTTTCCCTCAGAATAAGACTCTGTCTTATATTTTTTTGAAACCCAAAATAAGCTCTTGGCCTTATTTTTGGGAAGCACATGAGCATGGTCTTATTGTTTTGTGGCACGTGGAACAAGACGGGGCTTCTCTTGCCATCTTACCTGATTTCCAGCTCTGACTCCCTAACCCTAATCAGAAGAAATGATGGAGACCGGCTGCGAATAGGTTTAAATATTTTTGGGGAGGGCTTATTTTCAGGGGAGGGCTTATTTTGGGGGAAGGGTTTATTTTTGGGGAAACAGGGTAATGTGGTGGTATCTTCCTCAGTTTCTAGTTGTGACTGTTAAGACTCCAGA
This sequence comes from Ahaetulla prasina, assembly GCF_028640845.1. Lineage (NCBI taxonomy): Eukaryota > Metazoa > Chordata > Lepidosauria > Squamata > Colubridae > Ahaetulla > Ahaetulla prasina. The sequence continues at coordinate 89,005,694 of NC_080541.1, read as the reverse complement.
GTGTTAAGGCCCATTGTTATTTCCATTTGCATTTCTTCCAGTTTTTAGCATTCCAGAAAAACCCAACTGGAATTACCAGTTCCCCTTTAAACTTTTTCCAAAAATCATCTTGCTTTTGGGATTAAGTTCAATTGGAAGCTCCACTATTTAAAAGTGAAAATCATGCTTTCCAATTTAACCATCAAAATTGTATTTTTTTCCCCTGTTTGTCAGTCAAAAAGAAATTCTCTTTCTATTTGCATAGTATTCTAATTTTTGAAAGTGCAACATGGTTAATGATCAGTCTAGTAGGAAAATTCTGCTTCAAAACTTGATATCTGGTCTTTCTGACAAGGTGCACAAAAATATCCCTTGGTGCATCCTTTAATTTTGCAAATTGAGTATTGATTCTAAAACAGTTATCAATTTCTGCGTCCATATCATCTCATCCCTTGGCAGAAAGTTTGTTAAAGATTGAACCAAGATTGAAGAAACCAAAGACTCTCACCAAGACCCATTTAATATTGTGAAAAGATTTCATCTCACTGCATACAATTCAGAGTAAATTTTTGCTTCATTATTTTTGTCCATTTAATGGACATGATAATTCAGAATCTATGGGAATCTGTAATTCTGAAAACATCAGAAGTGTTATGTTTCAACTGATCAACTCTTCTGCACTGCAGGAACAAACAATCTATTCAATAAGATTAAATATATAAATATAGCTTTGATGGCTTTATTACTATTTCAAGGCAAGGGAAAGTTTTCCTGTTCTTTTGCACCTACCTAATGGACCTGGCTTCACCACCAGCTCTTTGAAGGAATTATGAGTCCACCAGTCATCTTTTTTTATTATTTCTTTTTGTCACAACAGTATACACAAACAATTGTCATAGATAAAACAACATATCTTGAAGAATATATATATATATATATATATATATATATATATATATATATATATATATATATATATATATATGTGTAAAAAAAATATGCATCAACTATATTAATTTGATATAATGAAGGGAACAATAGGACAGGAATGGTAGGCACTTTTGTGCTCTTATGCACGCCCCTTATAGTCCTCTTAGGAATGGGGTGAGGTCAATAGTAGACAGTTTTTGGTTGAAGATTTTGGGATTTTGAGTAGAGACTATGGAGTCAGGTAATGAGTTCCAAGCATTAACAACTCTATTACAGAAGTCATATTTTCTGCAATCAAGTTTGAAGCAGTTGACATTTAGCTTGAATCTATTTCTTTCTTTCTTTTTTCTTTCTTTCTTTCTTTCTTTCTTTCTTTCTTTCTTTCTTTCTTTCTTTCTTTTTTTCTTTATCTATTTATTTGAATCTTGACTTCTTTGAACGGGGAACAAGCATCAAACCTATCCAACCTGTTCAAGAAAATTGACTATACAAATTAGGGGAAGCTGGTGAATGGAATTCTCTGTCCTGCAGGATAGCTTTCATTTATTAAAAAAAAAAATGCGAGCATCTCTACCAGTCTGGAATTGGTCTGAGAACATCCTTTAGTTTAATAATTCTCCATCTTCAATCTATTTTATCTTTATGGATATTTCATCCCTTTCTTTAAAAAAAATTCATTGCACTATCTAATGAATCACTATGCTGTAATTGGCATTAACTTTATAGTTTTTCTTCCCTTCTCCTCTTACTTCTTCCAAATGAATACACTGCATGTCAGATGAGATATCTGAAGTGTCAGACTTCAAGGGCAATTTGATGATGCTTAATAGTCTTTCCAGTGACTAACCACAGCATCCCTTTGTTAACAAACAAGCAATCATCATTCTCATTATTGTTGTTTTTTTTTTAAAAAAGTCATTAAGATTGCAAATGAATTGAATGACTTCTTAATTCTGGACTGCAGAGGCTTCTTGAGACTGATACATTATATAAAGAATAGATACAAGGTCTATCTTTATACATAGTAAAGAATGAAACATTTTGATTTACACAATGCAATATCTTATATGGCAAGTTATACCTGTGAGAAAGTTAAATAAAATTCATTCTTAGAAGATCATAAATGACAAAAGAAAGGACATCTTACAGTGTGCATCTATGTTACTAAAACTGAAAAATATTCTAACATGGGCAAGAAGTTTTATTTGGAAATAGAAATTTTGTTAGATTTTATGACTTATGTGGTTCCATCAACCCAAGTGACATTTTGCAGGATTTCTTGATGCTCTAATGTTGCTCTACATTGCAAATGGTGTCTACCTTTTCAACATTTTACAAAAAAAATGCAACTGTGATATAAAACTAACAGCAACACACATGTATTTATTTATTTTCTATCCATCCATTTATTTAACAAGTTTAGATAACAGCCCATCTCACAATGAGGCTCCAAGCGGTGTACAACAATTAAGCAACATTATCAAAACTATAAAACAGTTGTCGTTACAAATATGCAAACCACTGAACAAAGAAGATAAAGTATATAATACCTACAATAAGGGAATCATTTTTGAATATCATCATTTCTCCGGAATAGAACTAACCTCTATTGTTTTTTTTATTGTTTTAAAATCTTTTTAGTATTTGAAGTGTTATATATATTTACATTATAAGCCCCACCCCCCAAAAAAAGTCATTAACTAAGAAGGGCATCTATAAAAATTGCATAAACAAATAATCTCACTGGGGAAGAATGTTCCAACAGGTGAGCACCAGGGATGGGCTGCTGGGGGTTTGCAGGGATTCAAGAGAACCTCTAGCTAAGATTCTGTGCAATTCAGAGAACCCCCAAAAACCATTCCTGGCTGGCACCACCCACCCACCCCTCTCAGGAGTCCCCACGCAGCCTTTTTTGGATGCAGGTAAGTGCAGGGTGGCTCAGGGAGGGCAAAAAACAGGCCTACCAGAAATTCAAGAAGGCTGGAAATAGGTCCGTTTGTGGCCTCCAGAGGGTCTCCATTTTCATCCTCCCAGAGGCTTGAGGAAAGCCTCCGAAATCTGGGGAGGGCAAAAATGCCCCCTCCCCACCATGGTGCAGGAGGCCGACTAGGCCACACCCACCATAGCCACACCCACCCAGCAACTGGGCAGATAACCCCTTGCTAAAATTTTTGAAGCCCACCCCAGGTGAGCACCATGGCAGAAAAGGCTTGCCTCCTAGGACCTACCAGATGCAGGTCTCTAGCAGATGAAGGGTTTTAAAGATTAATAGCAGCACCTTGAATTGGACTTGTAAGCAAACTGACAACCAATGCATCTCATGGAGCTGTGGTGGTAATGTGCTGTACACCTGGTTACTCATGCTGCTGCATTTTATACCCTTCCAGATACTATTCAAGGGCAGCCTCATGTAGAGTGCATTACACTAGTTCAATCTGGAGGTGATGAGGGAAATATCTGACCAAGCCATCACCTTACCACACCTGCCTTAAATATATTCTAGCTGGCCTGAAGAATCTTATGTGCCACAAGATGGGCAGTTAGCTATACAATTCTTTTAAATAAATAAATAAACCTTTTACCCTCACTGATTCAACCCCTTGTGAGCAGCCTTGGTGAAAATAAGCTACCTCCTCTATTGATCACCAGCCTGCACCACTAATTAAAATATTTCGTGAGGACACCTTCAGGCAAGTTAAATGCAATGTCATATTACCATAAGAGTAGCAATTCTCTTGCAAAAGGAAATTAATGTTTATGATAATGGAATTTATCAAGCCCTCTCCCTTTCTAAATCATAATTTTAGCTCTTTTACACTGGTGACACTGCTATTCTCTCCTGACCCAAATTGGTTAATATTGTAGCTTTAGGGCATTGGATGAATATGGCCAAATTGAAGATATGGGACTAAAATATTCTGAAGCAGAGCTAATGTTCGCCACCGAGAAAAATGGGCAATCTGACTGGAAAATTAACAGTTTTTTTTCTGAGCAAGTGAAAGTGCATAAATAAGTGGTACCTATTTTCAGACTTCTACTATTTGTACCTAGCAAATCTGAATGGTCATCACTTGAGTGCAGACAGCTGCCAGCCCAATTCTTATATTTGCTAGCTTCAGTAAGAATAATTTTCTCCTTGCTCCTATTAAGATATTTATTCAGATATGCAACTCAGCTCAATTGAATGGTGGCCAGATTTGTGATATCCAGGTAATCTTCGACTTATGACCACAATTGAGCCCAACATTTCTGTTGCTGACTATGATAGTTAAGTGTGTTTTGCTCCATTTTATGACCTTTTGTGCCACAGTTGTTAAGTGAATCCCTGCAGTCATTAAGTCAGTAACGCGATTGTTAAGTGAATCTGGCTTCCCCATTGACATTGCTTGTCAGAAGTTTACAAAAGGTAATCACGTGATTCCAGGACACTGCAACCGTCATAAAGACGAGTCAGTTGCCAAGGGTCTGGATTTTGATCACATGACCATGGAGATGCTGCAATGGTCACAAGTGTGAGAAATGGTCATAAGTCACTTTTTTCAGTGCCGTTGTCTCTTCAAACGGTCACTAAACAAATTGTTGTAACTCAAGAACTACCTGTACTGTGTTTTAATCTATTCAGTTTAAATTCATCAGAATCCTCTTACAGTTCTCTCACTCTTTTACGGAGAATTTTCTGCAGTTAGAATTGGGAGGCTCCCCTTTCCCCCCCCCGACTCAGTAGGAGAATCTGCACCTTGAAATATTGGCTGCAATAGCCCCTCTAAAACAGGGATGTCAAACGCACATTGTCACGGCAGTATCAAGTGATGTATTGGGACTTTTTTCCCCCTTCGGTAAACCAGGCGTGGATGTGGCCAGTGCATGACGCATCTGGGCTGCGGGCCGCGAGTTTGACAGCCTTGCTCTAGAATGAAATGCTGGCCCAGCTCACTTTTACTGATGAGTTGATTTACACCTGGAAGAAAATCAGCCAGTGACCTGTCATTTTGCAGTTTCTCTGCCACATTCCTATTATCCCACGGAATTGATAAAGCCAAAGAAACAGTTCTGTAGATAGTCCTTGATCAGGAGATAAGAATGACAGACTCTTCACATTGTCTCGGGGACCTCCTTTATAGGCCATCTGTCATCTCTAGCTATCTTTACAAGCTGACTTCTGCTAGAAACAGAAAAGCATCCATGTTCACCTTGTCAATGGAGAAGAGACATTCCTGCATTCATTCTGATAATGCAGTTAAATCTGCACATCTTCATATCTTACCTCATCCCCCTCTTTACAATGTTTGGCACGCAGAACCTATAACCTCACTTTTTATTTGTGGCAAGGGTTAAGCCAGAACTAATCCTGTTGTGTTTGCTACTTGCTAAATCTTTGCCTGTAATCTCAAGGATTGTAGCAAAGTTCTTTTTAAAAAAAAATGCAATTAGCTTATTGTCCATCACTTGATTGTTAGAAAGTTGGCTCCACTCTTAATTATTTAGGTTTCCAGAAAATTTCAAGCTTTTCTGACTATTGTGGACAATTAAAAATAATTTAAGGTATGAATAAAATATTTCTACAATGATTTCTATATTTGGAGTGATTAAATCCTTCATAACAAGACAAAAATCTTCCCAGTCTGAGGAAAAAGAAACTAATTCTGATTGTTTTAAGACTCTTTTTCTCATACCATAAATAAAAGAATAGAGCAACTGGGACTGGATCGACTCTTTCCTATTTCCCTCATCCAGCACATAAGTGCACAGAGTAGGTGCTGCATAGCTCAAATACCTTCTGCACTGCTTCTAGTGGATGTCTAGTTATTATCTGAAGTTTATTTTATAGATTTCTTATCCCACCTTTATTAATTTATATAACTAAGGAAGGCAGATATGCTTAATACTCCTTCCTCTTCCTCTTCCCCACAACATCACTTGGGCTGAGAGAGAATGAGTGGCCCGTTACCTAGCTGGCTTTCATTTCTAAGGCAAGACGAACTCATAATCTCAGGAGGAAATGGGGTTTTTTGCAGTAACCTTCCTCTGGAATGGGGTGGGGATGGAGTTTTTACAGTACCCTTCCCTTGCCACGCCCACCAAGCCACACTCAGAGAACCGGTAGTAAAAAAATTTGAAACCTACCACTGGTTTCTATCCTAGCACTTTAACCACTACACTACCCCAAACTGGCAAATAATTATAAATAGAATAGAATAGAATAGAATAGAATAGAATAGAATAGAATAGAATAGAATAGAATAGAATAGAATAGCTTGTGACACATATTTTTCCCAGCTAATACAACCTGCCTACTTTATTAATATTCATTTTTATTTATATAAATAAATGCTTATTTATGTATTTATTTAATTTATATGCCACCCATCTTGCTGTCTGGATAGACTCTTTGCTATGTGCCACACAATAAAGGTCAGTTCTAAATCTCAGTGCTTTCCAGAAATTCCACACGGGAATGAGACTATTGAAATGAAATTGCTAAACAAAAGGCCAAGATCGCAGAGTAGTAATCTCCTGTTGTAGCAGGCTGTGTGCTTTTGATTAAATAAAAAAAAATATTAGGAAAACTCTTATAAGTCCTGTAGTGAGTCTTATTGCTCTTGTACACCTTGACCTTTATATCATCTCTTTGACAAGCCAATCTCTTCCCCATCCTTTCAGCTTAGATCTGATATATTATAGCTCCTGAGAGTTACTATATTTTAGTCAGATCATGTGTGGAAACACATTCCTTGATTTGTGCTGGCTGGCTTGGAACCCCATCAACTACCATGTGTTCCAATGGTTTCTTGAGTGTTTTGGGGGGTGGGGACCAAGAAAATCACTTAAGTGCAGTTGGGGGCATCCATGCATAATTCATCTTTTTCTCTCCTCCTGCTGTTATATGAGGCTTTTAAGGAATGCCCTTTTTATCTGTCTTTTTTTTTTTTAAAAAAAATGGAGTAAGTGAGATGCTTGCTGCAGTATTTGTGATATGTGTATCTTTCTGTGTCTCACTTCTTTGACTTCCCCTTTAATCTTTCAGATATCTTTCTGATTAAAGACCCAAACATGCTTGTTTTACTTGTGTCTGTCTTGTTTATTTGACTCTTCCTTTAATCTTTCAGACACTTTCTGTGATAATGTATATTTCTGTGTGAATCAGTGAGTGTTAAAGGGAGGTATTAAGGCTCACTGTTTCTCTCTCTCTCTCTCTCTCTCTCCCCTCCACCCATTCTTATCCCTATCAACTTTACATTATTGGCAAAAACCTTGATCCATTATTTGTGTTATTTTTATTCCCACATTCAGGTTTTTTTCTCTCTAGAGATTCTTTTTTACTTAATTTTCTTGTACAACCATTATCACATCACATTTTTATTTCTTTAACAAGCCTTATGTTTTTAAATTGTTATTCCACTATCTTTGATGACTTTAAAGAAATAATCATTTTCAATAATGGTTATAATACCATATGGATTATTTATTTGGCTAAATACACACTCTTTGTGGGTTTTTTTTCAATATTACAGTAGCAGGAAGACTGCGGTTTTGTTGTTGTTGAAAAAAGGTTTACTGTAAGCACACAATTACTAAACATTATTCAGGCTGAGGATTTAAAAAAAGTAGTATAGACACAGAAAAGTGTAAAGAAAACATATAAAGAATGATAGCAGTGTTCCGGTATCTCAGGGGCTGCCACAAAGAAGAGGTAGCCAAGCTATTTTCTAAAGCACCTGAGAGTAGGACAAGAAGCAATGGATGGAAACTAATCAAGGAGAGAAATAAGAAATTTCCTAACAGTTAGAACAATTAATCAATTAAATGAACAGCCTCTAGAAGTTGGGGGTACTCCAGCATTGGAAGTACTTAAGAAGAAATTGGAGAATCATTTGTCTGAAATGGTATAGGGTTTCCTGCCTGAGACTAGAAGATCTCCAAGGTCCCTTTTAACTCTTTTATTCTGTTATTCTGCTTTGAAGCCCATCAAAATGCATGGTTGCAACTTAGCTTTTGACATGGTTTGAATTGTAACTGTTATTATTGATGACCTTCACTTGTAATTATGTTAAAGTAATTTTTCTCTTAGCTAGTTTAAGTGTTTCTTTGAGGACAACGAATCATAATAACTGCTACTATGACTATTATTACATTTACTACTAGTCTTTGAACTTTCAGCATACCAAAGTGGGAATGGGAAAAAGACTTGCATCTCTGTTAGGGATTTGTTATGTTAAAAACATTTTGCTTCTACTTGTTTTAAACAGGCATTCCAAATGGGCCCCTTCTATAGTAAATGCAAATATTGGCTAAAGAGATGTTTCTGTGAAAATTAGTTTTGATGGGAAAGGACTGCAGAGAAGCCCTGGGGTTAAGAAAGTCTTAAGACTTTTGGTCTCTACTCCCAAGCAACTTTCCAAAACAATCAATTCTGATGTTCTCCACTTATTGCTTATAGCAGTATTTCTCAACCTTAGCAACTTTAATCATGTTGGCTAGTGTTGGAAGAAATATCCATCTGGGTTCAGTTCCAAGTGGGGACAAAGATACTGGAAACATGGAGACTGCTTGGAAAGATGGTTTAATGGTGGTCAGGATCACATGGCTTGAAATCCTGAACAGAAAAGGGCTGAGATCCTGTGTGCTCCCTGGCTTTATGCTTTTTCTGAGCTTTGAACTTTCTGGGGCACAGGAAGAGTATCCTGATTGGTTGTCAAACTCCCAGGTGGTCTAGGGGTATTAGTTAACATTGTAGGTTGTCCCTCAAGCTTGCCTGAGCCTTGCCATGTGGTGAGTTTCAGTTGCTAGATGGGTTCTATTATGATGCAGATGATGGCCCATTGACAAAGGTGGGGGGTGGCAGGAAGTTGCAGGGAGCTGCTTTGTCTTTAAAACATGTTTCTCCATTTCTCATCCAGGGAAATATATTCTGCCTTTTAAATATTTTCTAAAATATTTCATTCTTCTAGGAGGGGGGTGGGTGCTAAATTCCTACACTAGGAATTGTGGGAGCTGAAGTTCACTTATCTCATATTTTCTCAGGTTGAGAAACACTGGCTTAGAATCTGTTTGAGCAATTGGAAAGCTACACATGAAGGCCAAAAATTCCATCACCCAATGAATATTTTTTTTTTGTTTACATTTATATCCCGCCCTTCTCCGAAGACTCAGGGTGGCTTACAGTGTATAAGGCAATAGTCTCATTCTATTTTGTATATTTTTACAAAGTCAACTTATTGCCCCCCCAACAATCTGGGTCCTCATTTTACCTACCTTATAAAGGATGGAAGGCTGAGTCAACCTTGGACGGGGCTTGAACCTGCAGTAATTGCAGGCTGCTGTGTTCTAATAACAGGCTTCTTTACAGCCTGAGCTATCACGGCCCACTTGTCCCAAATTCTCCCTTGTTGAGACAGCTTTTGGTCTTATCTCTCATGTTCTTAATATACCAAGACTTAAAGCAAAGGTCTGAAGCACACCAAACCAAAATTTCTTTTTGTATGCGGGGGAGGGGGGAATGGGTTTTTTTTTCATGGAGAAAAACAATATCAAAAAATGTAGAGATCTATTTTGACATGGCATTGCCAGTTAAATATAATTGAATATAAAACATTAAGAAACTTAGTAGGACACTTTAAATAACCACTCTTTGAGACTTTTTCCCAAGTGACTGCATTTGGGGATTACAGCCACGTTATTTCTAATTCTCACCACCTGTTTATAGCAACTGCATTTGAACAACATGGACAGTATTTCATTCTTCTCAGGTTAAGTTTAATTCCACTGCCAGAAAGATATACTACATGTTTTTCCTATCCTGTCAAAGAAGGATTGCCTTAATAAAAGAGCTGTGCTTTGGTGAAAGGGTAAGAAAATTAACCTGGCCCAAAACAATGCCGTAACAAAGCCTTTCCAGCAAAGCAGCAATTCAGAATATTAAGTTGGTACAAATGAAATCTTATCATTCTCTCTTTGTTTACTCCAGTTAATTATTGAAATGATTTGCACCGTGAAACCCGCCAACATTGCCTATCTCTGCTAGGCATCACCCCTCTAAAAAGCAGGAAAATTCCAAGGACTAGAAAATCATAGTCAAGCTCACCTTTACTTTGCTTTTCAAGTTATCTTAAGAGTGGGACAGGGATAAAGATGATTAACCCAGCTTATTCAGAAGGCCCACCAAACTGCTACTCATTCCTTAATTACCTCACAAATGGATATTGCAATGTGCTCTACATGACCTTGAAGAACATCTGGAAACTACAGATAACAGAATAATACAGCTTGAAGAGACCTTGGTGGTCTTCTAGTTCAACCCCCTGCTCAGGTAGGAGATCCTATACCATTTCAGACAAATGGTTGTCCAATCTCTTCTTAAAAACCTCCAGCAATGGTTCAAACTGATGAAATGCGAGCAGTAATGGACAACTCTTGGTGTGCCCATGTGTCCCCATTGCTATGCAAGCTGCATTGGCTACCAGTTGGCTTCCAAATGCAATTGAAGGTGCTCATATCAAGCTTGAACACAGAAGGGACCACTCATCTCCAATATTTTCTCTTCTACGGTGTTTCCCTGAAAATAAGACCTTGTCTTATATTTTTTTGAACCCTGGAATAAGTGCTTGGCCTTATTGCCATGTGCTCAAAACCCCGATTGGGCTTATTATCAGGGGATGTCTTATTTTGGGGAAAACAGGGTAGTATGTTCCAGCAGAGTAGGTGCAATCCAGGTCCTGTCTATTAAACATTGTAATCTTGTGGGATTTAGGAAACATGCCTTCTATGTTGCAGCCCCCATCCTACTAAGCAGCATCCCCCCAATTGTAAGGATGGTGCCTTCCCTCCTGAATTTCCTAAAAGCTTTGAAAACCTATCTTTGGTCCCAGGTTGGGGGTTAGTGCTTCTTATTTGTTCAATGGTTTCTGTTTTCTTTTGTTGATTTTATTGTCTATTAGATTTTTGTCCGGGTTGCCTGTTTAATGTTTTAGCTGATTTTATATTTTCTCTACTTTTGTATGCTGCCCAGAATACAATGAGTTGGGTGGCCAATAAAATCAAATAAAAGAATAACAACAACAGAAAGTCCTAACTTTGCCCATCAATGCAAGTGATCTATTTTGCTATCACCTGCCTGATACTGAGAAGAAAAACAATATGGTTCAGCCAAACTTTATGTAAGGATCAATTCTAGTTCAATTAACCTCTACTAATGACAAATGCTAGCAGACTTTCATCTACTTTTATAAGACAGATTTCAAGTCTAATCATGTATGGGTCACAATAGCCCATTGTCCATAAAGAACCTTTGCCCAGTTGAAGTTTTATTGCTACAATACAGAATTTTCCAATCTGAGAAAATGATACGGTATTGAACTTCTTTGAAAGATTCTGTTTTCAATGCTCACAGTAAGCTTGAGGGACAAATTCTGAAGCATATTGGTTTTGGCCTTGCAACCTTTTTGCGGTTGGTGAGAGTGGGGACCTTTTATTTTTCAGCAGCCAAAGGCAATTAGTATAGTATGCATGCATACATACACGAATGCAGTTAACAGTATGGAATGTAGAAATTTACTACATTAAAAAAAAAATAGAAAAGTTGGATGAGAGAGGAAGTGAAAATATGTATCTTGTAAAAAATGGACTGGAAAATCTGAAAACTCTACACCATGTCCTTCTGTTGCAGCTTCAGATGACATTTCTTTGTAGCACCTGATTATTAGACAAAGTTATTTTGGTTATAGGAATCATTTCTGAAATGGCAATTCAGTCTCTGCTCATAGCCTGTAATTAACAGCCGGTTTCTAATGTCAAGGCATGAAAGAAATAATACAGGTGGAAGAGCAGAAGCAATGTTTAAAGCATATTTAGAAAGACCGCTTGGAGGAAAAAAAATATTGCTCTGGCATCTGACATGGTGTAGCTTTCTGAGATTTCCTAAGAGAGCTACGTTATAGCAAATGACAGCCGCCATGAACTAATCTTGAGAAAGAGTCAAACTAGGTTAGTTTGATTAACCTTGAATGGGGCCATCAGGCTCCCGAGGAAGGACACCAGGGCAAGTGACAAAACAGACACAAATGACACAAATTCCACAGTTTATATATTTGCATCCAATATTAGGATGCAACTATGTAAAGACACAGTATCATGATAAGCTACTATTTTCATGCAATCTCATGCTATGAATACCTGGGCCATCAAGAAATCCTATGGCTATAAGTTGTTTTAAAAGATTCACACACATACACACCAGGGGTGTAATGCTCCCAGTTCTGACTGGATCTGGCGATCCGGTAGCGATCGTGGCCAGTGGATCCGGTAGCAATGGCGGAGCAAAGCTCTGCCCACCCAACTGGGTGTCATTACTTCCTACAGGAAGTAATGTGTTTTTACTTTCTGCACATGTGCAGAAAGTTTTGCGCATGTGCAGAAAGTCTGTGCATGCATGTGCACTTTTGAACTGGTAACGAAGGTAAGATTTCACCTCTGATACACACACATCCTGGAATGAGATAATGGAAAACCACTTCCATACATTTTATGAAATTACATAAAAGGAGTCCCTAGGAGTTGAGTTCAGCTTGAGAGAATCTTTACATTTAGAAGAACAAATGCTGTTTGCTTCCACCTTTGCCCTACTTGTATCTTTGTAAATAAATATTTTATGTCTCTAGAGATTTTTTTCTTTCAAAAGAAACCACATCAGTTCATATTGTTCTCTGAATTGCTCTAAGAATCTAACAATCTATAAATGTCATTGTTATAGTTATTATTACTGCACATTTGCTGTGAATACAATTGTTGCATGATTATTACATTCTGACTGAAGACTTCTCACCTTCACAATTGGTTAAAATTAAACCTAGGTCAGGGCTAAATAATGTAGAGCCTTTTGGACGTTAGTTCCTATCAGCTCCAAACAGCCGGGCCCTTGGCAAAGGATTACGGGGCTCTAGGACAAAATATCTAGAGGCTACTGTGGTTCTGTCATCTTGCCTCGGAAGAGGTGACACTGACGAAGCCTTGGTAGATGCTTGAGTTTCAGCCTGGAAGCTTTAGAGGAACAGAATTCTTTCATGCTTCCCTAAATATTCACAGCAAATTAGAAGACCGACTTCTCATTCAAGGTTAATTGCTGCATAAAATTTAAATAGAGTGTGCGGCAATATGTTTTGATTTGTGGGGCACTTGATGAAAACAGCCCTTTAAATGCTGAATGCCTTCATTTCATAGCAATTTGGAACATTATTGAAGATATTTTCTCTCTCTTTTAGTTCAAAATCTGGCTTTATAATTTATTCTTTAGGCTGCTAGTTACGGCACCGTATTCCGTGAGTGAAATATCAAAGGAAACCATTCACTTAGATCTTCCATGCATGTGCTGTGATGAGCATATAACAGAGACATGAAAGGGCAACACCCTCCTCTTTTCTTCACTTTTCTATTCTCCTCTTCTTTTTAATGAAAGCTGTACAAGGAGGATTGTAGTAACTATCACTTGGATAGACTGTAAATGCTTAAAGGTGCAAATGAATGAATAAGAAGTATTAACAGTGATAAGCAAAGTTCACCAGGGATGTCTGAACAATTTCATTTGTCATGAATGAGCAAGCTGTGTGTTACTCCCAGATATTGTTATAAAAACAAAAAGGAAAATAGTTTTGTGTGACAGAATTCAGAGTTAGAAAATCTAGAAATCTGCAGGATTTGGGGTGGTGCAGAGGCAAACCCACAGTGTAGGATGCAATTTTGAGTTGTTTACATGTGCACATTATCCATTTCTCCAGAACGTATGCTATTGATTTTTGCTTAACCACATTGCTTCATAACTTTGATAACTTCATATTATTTTATTGGAGAAAAAGTTCAATGTTCTAGAATACGAATGCAAAGGGCAACTGTATTTATAATGACTAGATTGCCCAGGTCCAGTGATCTAGATCAGGGGTGTCAAACTTGTGGTCCATGGGCCGGATGCGTATGTGCTGGCCATGCCCACCCCCAGTTTATTGAAGGGGAAAAAAGTTGTGATACGCCATGTCACGTGACAACAATGTGTTGTCGCGAGTTTGACACCCCAACCTAGATGATATTTCTGCCACTGAGTTTGGATTTTAAGTTGTTTTTACCAGTGGTGAAATTCAATTTTTTTTACTACTGGTTCTGTGAGTGTGGCTTTGTGGGCATGACATGGCTTGGTGGGTGTGGCAGGGAAAGGATACTGCAAAATCTCCATTCCCACCCCACTCCTGGGGGAAGGATATTGCAAAATCTCCATTCCCACCCCATTCTGGGGCCAACCAGAGGTGGCATTTGCCGGTTCACCGAACTACTCAAAATTTCTGCTACCAGTTCTCCAGAAACTACCAGAACCTGCTGGATTTCACCCCTGGTTTTTACTCTTCTGATGTATTTACAATAAATCTTCTTGACTTCAGTTGCTTCATGTTGTCAATCTGAAGGATGCCCAGATATCTGTGGTGATCTTGTTTCTGTCATGGTTCTGAGTAATGCTCCCAACCAATTCAAGACTCTGTAGCTTTGGCTTCCTCAAAAATGCTTTCCATATTGTTATTTCCATATTGAAATTCTCATAGGGCAACTTTAGTTTTCACTATTTCCCCCATGTTGATGGTGAGGATGGTGTATTTGTTCAGTCCAAACTCCATTGCAATGTCTTGGCTGTATTATAATGACAAGGTTGAGCAGTGATTCTATTCCAGATAGTGTTTTTTCACATAGCTTCAAATTGTCCTTGAAAAACTGGTACGAAAGCCTGGCAGATGTTTATGATGATTGATAGCCATGGTCTTGTTAAGTGTATTGGACAGAGGAATCGGTGCAATGACAAACAGTAGCGGTAACAGTGAGTTTTCTTAAAGGATTCCTCTCTTTATGTTTACTTCTTCCATTCTATCTCCACCAGCAATTGTCCCATTGATAGTTGAACAAAGTTTCTCATGTGACTCCTATTATTTCTAGGGACCTGATTATCCAGTCATGTGGCAGAGAATCAGAGCTTCAGCTTCATGCCCTTTCAGTGTGTTTAAGCTGCTTGGCAATGATTGAGTGCAGATGGTTCAATCAACAACCATGCAGTTTATCATCACCTAGCGCTGAACAATTGTCAGTCTTACTTGGTCCATTCTCCACTATTACGACAAATGTAAACATTCTGTCTTACATCTAGGATGCAAATATCGAGACAACAACTAGCTGGCAGGGAAAAAAAAGGTTTTTCTAGATCTCTTTGCTATCATCTGGTAGTGACTGGAATTTTTGCAGTCTAGATTTGATAGCTCTGTTGATAATACATCCAACTGGTCTTTCTGTCATAGACAGTTTCAAGCATGTGGAGACTGGTAGAAAATAATAAAGATGGAAATTTATGGTTGATAGCAGCCTCACCCTAATTAAACTGGATAGGCTATTTAACACCAGCAAGTTAATTTCCCTAATCTGGGATATGTATCCCATAACTGCAATGGACTTTAGTTTTTCTCTTGAACAGAAGAGTATCTACAGAAAGCTTGAAAGTGATCACAAAGGTGACTTCTGCTGATAAATATAAAAGCTTATACATTCAGCACAACCCTCTAAACTGTAGTTCTGCAATCTATGGAAGGGGAAGCCAGCAATAGACTCTTAAAAAGTAACCTATTCAGAAGTGTTTTAATAGGCAGTTATTGTTGTTTTTAATTCAATAAATTTGCCCAATTCTTAGTGGCCCATTCATCAACAGGCTTTTTAATTTAATTAAAAAAATAATTTAATTAAACATTAAATTTTTAATTTAATTTTTATAATCTGGGGAACATTAAAAAGAAAGTACACAAAACATAACAAGAACAATAATAAAAAGTTAATATTTTTAGAGATACTAAAGAATTTTTGAACTGTACTATGGCGTGGGTGTTCTTGAGACGTCTGAAAGTTCTATAAAAGATATTCTTAGATGTCATTTTTAACAAGAAACAGATAAAGGAAACAGTCCTGTCTTTTCTACATACAAATACTATTATATTTTTTTCAATATCCAGAAAAAGTCTTAGACCTCATTACAGCTTTCTATCTAATACACAGATTCCCTATAATTTTGGGCCCAATGGGCACACCTAGAATGCTGAATGCTTAACGTGAGTATTCTTGCAAAACCTCTGCCATTGGAGAACCTGCTTATTCAAAAAAAATCTTCTACCATATAACTAGAAATGGTGTTTAAGAGCTAAGCACTTAAAACACCTGCTCCGATGATGAAATCTGTAGCTTTGCATTCTACCACACTAAAAGCTTTAACATCTCAAATTGCTTCCATCTAATTGATTATGAAGAATTTTGCAAATGTTGACAAGTTGCTATAAAAACAAACCAGGTTTTTAGCCAACTTCATTAAGAAAGGCTTTTAAAAAATAGAATTCTAACACCAGAAAAAGGAAGCAATTTCTCCTAACTGGGCCAAGTTAGGAGATATATTCATCTGTACATTCTTTACTACTAGGATAACCCTATTTGTAGAAGGGAAAAAACAGTAATAATAAAGACATTTAATCACAATTTTTTTACTTGAACTCCATGAAAAAATTGATGGCATTGGAGGAGGGGGCATTATGTGGAAATGTATGCGATGAATCAAAGATAATGTAAGCAATAGGGACAAATTGCTTCTTTATTATTTCATTTTATATGCTGCTCCATTTCTGAAGACGGTTACAAAAAAAAAAAGAGAGAGAGAGAGAGAGTCAGTAGTACTGACTCTACTGGTCAGTAGTATGCATTTATATAGAGAGAGATGCTCTGCCCATTTTGTAAGAAAAGTAATTTCAGTGTCATTAGTCAACAATTTAAGAAAATTAGCAATGACTGCCATATCCGAAGTGGTATTGCTTTAGGCTTCCTAAATTAGAAAGTGATTTCAGCCTCCTTAAAAAAAATAAAAAATATATTTCAATAGAAAAAAAGGAAATAAGAGGAAACAAATTGATAATTTACAAATGTGATAATTTTGAGAAATATATGTGATAAATGAGAAATAAGATAATGAAATGAAATAAGATTAAGATTGGAGGTTAGGGCAGATGGTAATATTGATTATAAATTAAATATTAAGTATAGATAAAAAAATAAAAAAGTGAATATTATGGCAGAAATTAAAATATATAAATTGTATTTGGGAAGTACCTATGTTATAAGCTGTAAATTTTGACTCGGTCAATACTCTATTCAAAAAAAATGTACTGTTTATCTTTGTTTAAAAACATTTTTACAAAAAAAAATAACTACATAAAAATAAAAAATAAAAAAGTAGTTGTCATAAGGCAACACACTTCGCCTAAAATTGAAAAATACAAGCCAAAACAGGAGTTGAGAATATTTTCAGAACAGTATACTAATCTGTCATTTATTTGATAGACTTCCCACTGCAAAATATCTACATTTTTACTGCCAATTTTCCAATAATTACTACTATTTTACTAATTTTTACTTGGCAAGATAGAAAAATGTGGCGTAGATAGCATCATCATCAGATGGATTCATAATTGGCTGACCAACTTCACTCAATGTGTAATCCTCAAAGGACCTACAGCTGCATAAAAGGAAGCATGCAGTGGAGTACCCAAGAATCTGTCTGAGCCCTGTACTTTTCAATGACTTCCTAAATGTTTTAGATGAAGGGTTAGAAAGGGAACTCATCAAATTTGTAGATGACACTGAGCCGGGGTAATAGCCAAAACTTTAGAAGACAGGCTCAAGATTCAGAAGGGTATTGACAGACTTGAACACTGGGCCCTATCCTACAAAACCTTCCTTTTTTCACCACTGAATTGCATTTTGTAGGATAGGGCCCAGTGTTCAAGTCTGTCTTCTAAAGTTGTGCTCTTATGCATGTCCCTTACAGACCTCTTAGGAATGGGGTGAGGTCAACAGTAGACAGTCTTGGATTAAAGTTTTGGGGATTGTGGGATGAGACAACAGAGTCAGGTAGTGCATTCCAGGCATTAACAACTCTGTTACTGAAGTCATATTTTCTACAAGATTGGAGCAGTTCACTTTAAGTTTAAATCTATTGTGTGCTCATGTATTGTTGTGGTTGAAGGTTTCCACCCTTGTTCTCCAGGGTTAGAATAGGGATATAGATATCCTAGTGGAGAACCACTAAAGTATGAGCCAGCAGTATGCTGCAGTTACCAAAAAAAGTTACCTGGGCTGCAGATAGTATAAAGATCACATAAGGTGTTAGAGATGCTTTATGCTGCACTGAGGAGACCACACTGCATCCAATTTTGGTCACATGATACAAAACAGATGTTGAGAGTCTAGAAAGAGGGCAGAAAATAGCAACAAAGATTATTAGGGGTCTGTGGGGGGCTAAAACTTATGATGAATAGTTACAGGAACTGGGAATATCTAAATTAAAGATGAGAAGGACTAGGGGTGACATGGTAGCAGTGTTCCAATATTTAAGGGGATGTCACAAAGAAGAGGGGGGTCAACCTATTCTCAAAAGCACTCAAAGGCAGTGCAAGAAGAAACAGACAAAACCTATCAAGGAGAAATCCAACCTAGAACTAAGGAGAAATTTCCTATTAGTGAGAACAATCACTAATTGTTCTTGACTGAGCCATGGTGGTGCAGAATGTAGTACTGCAGGCTATTTCTGCTGATCACTGGTTGTAGCAGTTTGGCAGTTTGAGTCTCACCGGCTTAAGGTTGACTCAGCCTTCCATCCTTCCAAGGTCGGTAAAATGAAGACCCATATTGCTGGGGGCATATTTGCTGACTGTAAACTTCTTAGAGAGAGCTGTAAAGCACTAAGAAGTGGTATATAAGCCCAAGTGCTACTACTGTTGCTATTGGCTCCAGAAGTTGTGAGTGCTCCATCACTGGAAATTTTTAAGAAGAGATTGGACCATCATTTGTCTGGAATGGTATTATGATGTTGGATCAGACAATGAACCAACTCTGGAGACTTTGAAGGAGGGCAGGGACAAGTGACAGGAGGATGCCAAGGTTTTCAAACAGGGAATGAATGGGCCAGAAGAAGAGGAAAGGCCTTGGAGGGACTCTCAAGGGAACAACTGGTGACATCCAAATAAAGTGGATAAAGAAGAAAGGGGAAAGACACTCCAGCTGAAGCTGGATGGCTCAGGGACTCAGTCAGAAATGCAGGGTGAAGAAGGAATGTAGTCGGTCAGCAGGGATGAGGAGAAATTGCCTTTTCCGCCAGAACTCAGGGTGTACAGGGCTGAATGGAGGTAGATGTAATGGAGGTCAGCAAGTCTACTTGCAAGGAGGCAACTTTGATCCTCTTAATGAGTTACACAAGGCGCACCTACTTAGCCTGACCAGTGGATCAGAGTGATGCTGGAAACAACCTTTCAAATTCAGACTGTGTATGTGTTCTGGCCTTATGGATTCCTGCCTTCGATTCTTGACCCTGTGCTTGGACTCCAGACTTGTGAATTTGAATTTGTACCTTCCTTTATTTTCTTCTTTTTCAATTTGATATTGAGCCTGTATTCTTGAGTGCATGTAGCATATACATTTCTACTGGATGGTGATACATTTTTATTTTAGTTTTGTCTGTAGTAAATTATCCTGATAGTTTTCTACTAGATAACAATATGTAAGTCTGATAAATAATCCCCTTGCATCTGCCCTCATTTTTCATGAAGCTATTGCTTTTATGGACTTCTAAACTTAGATACAGTATATCTGACTGTTCACCAGTTTTTTTTCTAATCATAAACAATGATGAATCTGTTAACTTTATGGTAGATTATATTTATATAATTTATTTACTGATGATACACAAATATAATGAAGTAGCTGTACTCATATTGGGATGTGCCTTTTTCTAAGAAGAAAAAAGAAACAAATTGTTGATGAGAATGTTGTATAATGAAATGCTGTCCAGATATTTACCTCCCACCACTCCTGGACTTAAGAGGGACTTTGTCTGCCACTAATATCTCATAAAGGGGACGCAGTAGCTCAGCAGCTAAGACACTGAGCTTGCTGATCGAAAGGTCAGCAGTTCTGCAGTTCAATTCCCTAGTGCCGTGTAATGGGGTGAGCTCCTATTCCTTGTCCCAGCTTCTGCCAACCTAGCAGTTCGAAAGCACGTGAAAAATGCAAGTAGAAAAATAGGGACCATCTTTGATGGGGAGGTAACAGTGTTCCGTGTGTCTTTGGCATTTAATCATGCCGGCCACATGACCACGGAGACGTCTTCAGACAGCGTTGGCTCTTCGGCTTTGAAATGGAGATGAGCACCACCCACTAGAGTAGGGAACAACTAGCACATATGTGCAAGGGGAACTTTTACATTTAACTAATATCTCATATCACACTTCAATTAATATAACTATGTTTATGTCTATTTGTTTAGCATTGTGTTGTTAGTGGAGCAGAAGGAGGAGGAGAATAATGTTTTGTTTTGTACTTTTACAAAGTGAGAGCAATCTGCCCCGCTGCTACCACAAAGCACTCAAGCACTTTACAAAAGTGAGCAGCTACTATTATGCCAGAGGCACAATGAAGTAAAGAGGTTGTCTGAGGTCATTCATCAAAGCATGGAATAGACTTTGGTCCCTCAGCATCTCTCAGTTATATTAAGGATCGGGCTAAAACAGATTTAACCCTCAGAGCTAATTGGTTAGTCCAAACTATGTTGCAAACTTATAGGTTGTTTTGCCCCAGGTCTTTTTTCAGATATCCCCTTCAAATCTCCTTGAAGTGGTGAGTGCAGTTAATTCATCCTTGAACTTTTACATCTTCTGAGTATAAGTTATAATGTTTGCTATTAAACTTGAAAGTGTCTGTAAATTTTGCTTAGGTAAACGTTGAAAGATGAGATCAGTGATCCATTTACTGCATACTGGGAGAAACAGAAATCAATACTATCAAGACTTCAACTTTTCTTACCTCTCAATCTATGCAGAAGCTTATAACAATTCAAATTCCTCCTTCAACCCATCAGAAGTAGCCTGGATGAACTTTGGTCAGGAATATTTAGTTCTAAAAAAGGAAGCATCAAGAAAGCATCAACCTGCCATCTACGTCAGCCTTTAAGATAGAAGGATGTTAGCATGAAAGAGTTGTCAAGGCTTGTAACAATTTTTATTGCAATGTTGGAAAAGAGCGGCATAGGATCCATTTGTGTGACCGGCGAGCATGCAAACTATAGCGTGATACTGTAATTCAGTTATTACAGTGTCCAATCATTAATGCTAATTCTTTAACCTTTAGCATAGTCCAGGAATTGTTGGGCAGAAATTTCTCAAATATAACTTCATAGCAGGAGTTAAATAGTTAAATTAGCATTTCCATATACCCTCTATCTTTTTTTATGTGCATATATGAAAGGGGCAGCAATCATTGGATTCTGCAGATACCCCTGACATCTTCTTAAATTCTGGAACTTCTTGTCAAATAAATGGAGAAATAACAAGGAAGCCCATAAATAGGACTCTACTCACAGATTATCCATACATAATGTGACTACTATCATTAATAGTCCAATTTTGATAAAAAGGTTTTAATTACTCATACCAATACAAACATGTAAGTGATTGTGCAACATTGCTGGTGTATGGTTCACATTTGGAAAAAATAAACTGTTAACTAAAGCACAGAAAATAAATCCTGACAAGCTGCAGTGATCAAGTCAGAGATTAATTATGTTTAGGTTTTGAAACAACTGCATATATTGGTAGGGAGTTTACATGGATGAGGTTATGTTTTTAATCAACATAATTACCGTATATACTCGAGTATAAGCCGAGTTTTTCAGCACGTTTTTTGTGCTGAAAAACGTCCCCTCGGCTTATACTCGAGTATATACGGCTTATACTCGAGTTTTTTTTTTCTTCTTTTTTTCACATTATACCGGATGGTGCAAACTTGGCGGGCTTTTGCATTAGCGCGGGGAAGCCCTAACGGTGCAGTGAGAGGGCGGGGCGGGGGAGCCGCCAGCCTTCTCGGCTGAGGGAGGGAGGCTTTCCCTGACCGGTAGCTGCCTCATTTCCCTCCCTCGGCTTATACTCGAGTCCCCAGTTTACCCCAGTTTTTTGGGGTAAAATTGGGGACCTCGGCTTATACTCGGATCGGCTTATATTCGAGTATATACGGTATATGGGATCAGAGTTCTTCAAAGATATTGTTCCCAAATGCAATATTCAGGAGTCTCTGTTCTTATTTATTTTTTAAAATTATATCTGCAGTATTATTGATGTAATGACTTTGTGGTGTAGAAGATAATTTGGAAATCTCCAGAAGCAATGCTACAGTTTTGTTATTACTTGATATGTTATTTTGTTATTACTTGATATGTGTGTGTATGTATCAGACTTTTGACCTGCCTATGTTTGTGCCTATGTCTGTATAAATTTAAAGTGGTGATCTGACATTCCTTCCTTGTCTTATTTTTCCCACAACGACGACCCTGTAAGGTGGTTGAACTGAGAAGTGTGATTCAAAGTCTTTGAGTATGGTCCAAAGTCACCCAGTAAGCTTACATGAAAGAAAATGGGAATTCCTGATTTCAAGCAAACAGGATAATGATTATGGTGGTCTATAGGTATATCTTCCCCTATACCCTTTTAAAATAAAAATTTTAAAGATAAGTTTTGCATCTGGCATGTACCTTATGCCAAAACAGCAACTCGGTACAAATGGTGATAGTCAGGAAATGTTTGATAGAGTGTATTTTTAGCTGAATAAATCCTGTTTTTAGAGAATTGTATTTTTTTTTTTTGCATTATGTTTGCTATACTATCAGTTATAAAGGTAAAAGATAGGAAATAATCAGAGTAAATTGTTAAATGCATTTTATATTGCTGATGATGGAAAAGAGCAATTATTATTGCAGGAGGGGAGAAGTGTTGAGAGATCACAGCTCCACCGAACACCATGTGTGTGAAGTCATATTCAGTAACAGCTTTCGAGACCTATTCACTACTGTCAATTTTCTGAAGCTGACAATTGCTCTTTGTAGTACTGCTTTTATGCTTCAATGAACCATTTGCAACAACTTATCCATTTTTACAAACTTGCTAAATTGTGAATGCGGAGAAGCTTTTATGAACTATCTGGTGTATCTCTGAAGACCACACTTTGAAAACGGCTGCCCTAATGCATATGTTGCTAGCATTTTTTTCCCCTTAATTGCTTTTAATGATGTATTTTTCTCCATCCAAATAAGTACTAAACTTCTATATCTTGAAGGTAGTTGGCTGGTTTGATTTATAAATATGTTGCCAAATTTTTCAAGACTACCAGCAGCTACAGTTACAACAATAAAACAAAGTACAAAAATATGTAAACATCCATGCTAAAATGCATATAAGTAACCTGGAGCAACAAGCAAAATCAATTGTGCAAAGCTGGAGCTATTGCAGTTGGTATTTATATGTTCTCCAGAAGAGCTTTCTTTGCTTGATTGTTTCAGCTAACAAATGAAATTAACAGATGAAGCAAGTCTAACTTAAAGGGGAAGCTGTTACAAAGGACTGGCCATAATGAAAACAAAGAAATAGGATTTTGAATAGCACCTGCCTTTATTTAGTGTATGTCAATGGTACATTAAGCCAGGGGACTACAGTGTTAGTACAGAGTTCTTTGACTGCCTAAGATTGCTAGTCAATTCAGGTCACACTCATGCACCATCCAGGATGTGACTCAGGGTGCAAATTAGCTCCACACTCAGAAAAGTCTGCAGCATCATCCAGGGTTTTTCTCTCCATTTATATAGCTTTATGTTTGGGTGTTTGCATTAGGGCAGGTCTGGCACAGGTTGGGACACAAAGCATTGTTGTTTTTCTCACCAAAGTTGTACCTATTTATTTACTTACATGGAACATTATTTTGAACTGCAAGGTTGGCAGAAGCTAAGGCAAGTGATGAGAGCTCATTCCACCATGCATTGCTAGGACTTGAACCGTGGGATCACAGACCTTCTCCAGCATCTTTAAGCCACTGAGCCACCATGCCTTTATGTGCACCTGTAAATCTTTTCTTAATTAATACAAGACTTGTGATATAGGTGTAATACCATATGTTCATAGTTATAAGCATCAGCCAGTCAGTCAGTGATCCAACTAAATGATGAATGCAAGTAACTAAATCCTTCCTGTGAAGGAAGAAGCAACTAATCATCAAACAAAGCTAGTCGAAGTTTCATTCAACAGGTAGCCTTGAATGTAGAATCCCACTTCACAGACCTGCTCTCTTAGGGGTGCAATCTTCCACTAAAGCCAAATCCTGATCAATAAACTCCCTTTTGAATGTTCATATTTAGCCTGTTTCATCCCAGTCAGATTTCAACAGCATTGGAAGAGTGTGGTGGCAGAGTGGTTAGAATGCAGTATTGCAGGCTACTTCTGTTGACTGCCAGCAGTTCGATTCTGACTGGCTCAGGGTTGACTCAACCTTAAATACTTCTGAAGTTGCTAAAATAAGAACCCAGATTGTTGGGGGCAATAGGTAGATTCTGTAAACTGCTTAGAGTGGGCTGTTAAGCACTGTGAACTGGTATATAAGTCTAAGTGCTATTGCTATTAAGACACCAGGACAAAGCTTGAATGGAATCTTTGAGTAGACCTGAGTGATCTACAACTTTATACTAATCATATATCAATTTAAACCATCAGATGTCCTCACACAGCAGCTTAGTTTAAATATTAAATGGCAGGAGAACTCTGAGGCACATTACAAGTGGATTGTTGTTGTTAGTTGTGAAGTTGTGTCCGACCCATTGTGATCCCATGGACAAGGTTCCTCCAGGTCTTCCTATCCTCTACCATCCCCCAAAGTCCATTTAAGCTCACACCATCTGCTTCAATGACTCCATCCTGCCACCTCATTCTCTGTCATCCCCTTCTTCTTTTGCCTTCAATCTTTCCCAGCATTAGGCTTTTCTCCAGTGAGTCCTCCCTTCTCATTAGGTGGCCAAAGTATTTGAATTTCATCTTCAGGATCTGGCCTTCTAAAGAGCAGTCAGGGTTGATCCCGTCTAGGACTAACTGGTTTGATCACCTTGCAGCCCAAGGAACTCGCAGGAGTCTTCTCCAGTGCTATAGTTCAAAGGCCTCAATTCTTTGGTGCTCAAACAAGTGGATACCCACTGACAAAACCTCTCTTCTATAACCACTGACTAAAATTACCTACTAGCTCTGGTGAATTTCAGTGATTTACCAGCAAAATGCTGGATAGAACATTTATATCACTCAGTGGAAGATCTTCATCTCCTATCCCAGGAAGGAATGAACTCTTTATCATCATGATATATGTACAAACATGGGACTATCTAATACTTATACAGATGTTTAATGTGATCCAGTCCTTACATTATGAAATGCACAGCTTTGCATTTTTTCATCTCCTTGAATCACCTTATTAGCTACATGATATGCAGTTCTCAATTTTATATGGGAAATGATATCACATGTCACTTGTTATGCCTTATAATGCAAATCAAGATAATTGAATTCAATTTCAGTGAATTCAGTTTCTTGGAAAATAGCTGAGGAAATGCCAGCAATTAGTGGTTGCTACCTAATTTTAATAGTCCTCACTGCCTGACCTTGAAATACTATCAAAGTGGCATGAAGTCTCCTTGATGGGCTGAACCTGCATTAGTGCTCTAAGATTTTACTCACACTGCTAATAAAGGAAGAGCATTTGTTTTATCAATGGCCACTTTATTTCTTCCACTCTGCAAAGGAAAATGCAATTTGGGAAAAAGTTGAGCAATAGGCAAATGTAAGAAATATGCTTCAAGCGATCCCTGAAGGATGTTAAAATCAAACACATCATTAATTATCCTACCTCTAAGTTTCTGACTTTTCCTCTCAATTGCAAAATAGACGCTTTAAGAACCACTTTATGCTATTAAATTAAATTAACTGCAATATGCTAAAATGAAAGAAAGAGGAGACCTAGTAACCTCCATCTTGGATATAGCACAATGCCAACACTTTCTGGATATAGCACAAAGGCAATTGCTAAAGCAAAGCTTTGTCAGATTACTAATCAGAAGCAAATCTGCCTGATACAGAAAGATTTGCAGATTAAGAGGAATCCATATGAAGACCACAGAATGAGAAACGATGATTTGTTAAATGAGACACGGAGACCTTGTGATTCGAGGCGGGTAGGAAAACACCTCCACATAAAGGAGAAATTGAGAAAAGGTGAGTAATGAGCAAAAACATGTTTGCTTCTAATAACAGGAAATCATATCAAAAATCTCCCCATCACAGTATTTTTGGATATTCGGGGGGAAAAAAGCACTATTACACAACTCAGTTTTCCAAATTGCTACATTGGATTCCAGATCAGAGGTGGGTTTCAGCAGGTTCTGACCAGGTCTGGAGAACCGGTAATGGAAATTTTGAGTAGTTCAGAGAAGCAGAAGTAAAAATTCTGATTGGCCCCACCCCCATCTATTTTCTGCCTCCCAAGTTCCAGCTGATCGGGAGAAAATGGGGATTTTGCAGTAACCTTCCTCTGGATTGGGGAGGTAATGGAGATTTTGTAGCATCCTTCCCCTGCCACACCCAGTAAGCCATGCCCACCAAGCCATGCCATGCCCTCCAAGCTACACCCACAGAACCGGTAGTAAAAAAAAATTGAAACCCACCACTGTTCCAGATCTGTGATCACTTTGCAACCTGTCTTGTTATGAAATAATGTTAACTGGTTTATAAACTGAGTTTATAAACCCAGAGAACACCTAGCTAGCTTCTAACCATAATTAACAAAGTGGGCATTCTAAAAGAGACTTTTATTAAGCTTATGTACAGTCATCCAAATACAAACTGCTGAGACAGTCAAAATGAACACATTCAATGACAATTGAATTTCAAAAACAATTAGTAGTGGTGGAAAAGTGCTTCCTACTTAGGAATCTGGAAAGAGAGTGAGGAATAAATTAAGACATCTAAACCTACATCTTGAAGGACCTGAGAGGCAAGCCCCATTCTCCCAGGAAGTATTAGATGAAAGGCAAATAAATTTTAACTGTCACTTAAAAATCACCCTACAAAACCAAATTGAAGAGAGAAAAATGGGGATCTAGAAGTGGAGCCATTTTTCTCCCTCAGTCAGTTTCTACCCTGTGAAAGGCAACTGACTGATTTGCAGAAGGCTGGATGGCTTTCATCCAGAAGAGACTTCAGATAAATTCTCCTAGCATTTAAACATTCCACTATTGCCAGCATATTGTTTAAAATGAAGACTTTTCTGAGCAAGCATGAGATCTTCCCATTATGTGTGTTCCATACAGAGGAAGTTAGCTCATTAATAACTCATCTTGGCAATAAGAGTGCTCTTAGCTTAAAGTTTAATTGCAGCAACATAAAGGTAGATAACTCCAAGGCTGTTTTATTATCATTGTCCTTGAAAAAAGACAATCGGAGTAAACAAATTGTACCTCCCACAGCAAGTCAGTCTGAGTTTGACACAACTTGTAAGAAAATCCTATTCTATAGCAAAAGTTGTGTGGCCGGATTCCATGGCCGAATATACAGTAGATCAGGGGTGTCCAAACTTGGCCCTTTGGAGAGTGGTGGACTTCAACTCCCAGAATTCCCCAGCCAGCATGAGCTATAAATTTAAGCAAGTTGCTAGTTGGAGAATTCTGGGAGTTGAAGTCCACCACTCTCCAAAGGGCCAAGTTTGGACACCCCTGCAGTAGATGCTTCCATCACTTGCTATATCATGAGAGGCTGGGTATTCTTCACGTTTTGTCAATTGTATGCCCTTTGTAGGCTTATTTAAATTCCTTACTTGAAATAACAGCTCACTGAGGTCTGAGTTACGCATTGTCCTTTTCCTTCCTGGGTTCTAATCTATACATTGTGAGAATTATGAGCAAAACTTCCAAATTTAGCAGTTCAGCTAAGAATCTGCTATACTGAACAGATCAAGGTATCTCATAAAGGCAATGTTTTTAATTGACTGCTGAGTCTTTATATTTAACATATTTTATTTTTCTATTTTCTTTTATCTATTTCATCCTGGAAATAGCCTTGTATTTTATCTTCTATTTTATTAGTATATTCATAAAACCAGTCAATAAACTATAATTTATCCTACTTATAATCCTATAATCCTACCGGTCTATAATCCTACCTGTCAATGACTATTTCAGCTTCAACCACAACAATACTCGAGCACACAATAGAGACAAACTTAAGGTAAACCGCACCAAACTCCATTGCAAAAAATATGACTTCAGCAACAGAGTGGTCAGTGCCTGGAATGCACTACCTGACTCTGTAGTTTCTTTGCCAAATCCCCAAAATTTTAACCTAAGACTGGCTACTGTTGACATCACCCCATTCCTAAGAGGTCTGTAAGGGACCTGCATAGGAGCACCAGCGTGCCTACCATCCCTGTCCTAATGTTCCCTTTAATTGTATTCATTTTATGTATTCAATTCATGCTTATACTTATATATATTATCTAATACGTACTCGACAAATAAATACATAAAAATAAAATAACTTGAATATATACTACTTACTGACTATTAACCATTTAGTGTTATATTCTTTTAATTTCCTATTATAGATAAAAATTTAATAAAATAAAATAAAATAAATAAATAAATAAATAAAATAAAATAAATAGATAGCCTGTAAGGATGTGCTCTAAAATGAGGTTTCTGAAATCAGTTCATCCTCAACCAGTCAAAAGTTATCTAGTCAGACATTGTTTTGATCAGAGATGCATATTTATAAATGAATATATCTATAACGGACATGCCTGGTCTACACTCCAGAAAATGGATGAGGTGAAGGTACTGAATGGAATAAAGACATTAGATAGAATTGAGTATTACATTTACAATCTAATCACAATTAATTGAATTCAATTGAACAAAACTTCCTGAATTTAATCACTTTCTTTTCCTATCACGAAATATATTGACCACTTTTTGCAGGCTCTGGAAGATATTTTCAATAGTTTCTGGGATCACAATCAGTTCTAGGAGCTTCAGTTGTGTACTTCTTGTTTGGATCTGAGTTTTTTCCAAATCTATGACCTAGGAATTCTTCGCAGAGCCAGAAGGCAATGAAATAGTCAGTTGTGGTGCATTTAAAATTGCATGTGTAAAATGGAGCTTTTATAGACCACAGGGTATATTCAGGGAAGAACGTCTTCCCTGGGTTGCTGGTAAAATCAATTTATTAGAATTAGGAGATCTAGAGTGAAATAGATCAGATTATCACTAGAAGGCAGCAATGGGAAAATTACTTATGGTGGTAGTCCAAATTTCTGTGGCCAGATCTGGTAGCCCAAAGGTTACACTCTATCCCTTAGTTTCCTAACCGCCATTTTAAAAATCTCATTTGCCACAGAACAGGATGTTCTGTTACAAGAAAAGTAAAAGCAGCCAGCCAGCCAGCCAAGACTATAAACAGTTTTGAAATAGTCTGATAATGGTTTGGCTCCTGTCACAAAATCTCTTCCCACCACCTTTGCAGCCAGCACTAAATCAATATTAATCAGTCCTTATAAGCATCCTGACAACCCAATTTTGCACCTCATGGAATAAAGCCTACATTTTTGCAGAATTTTTTTGTTTTGTTTTGTTATTCGGGTTGGATTTAATGCTCATCTACATTTGTACCTATGAGAGAGGATAATTATGTGCCTTGGATCAGTGGTTTGTTTATTATTGTTGTGCAATACTGTAAAATTGAAAGCCTATAAAAGAACCGCAGGAAAAAACAAAAACACTGTCGCATTCTGATCCCTCTCTAATGTTGATAATAGATGGTTCTCACTGTAGTGACTTCTGCTGTAGCAAAATCAAAATATACAGAGAATTTGGATCCTTGACTTGTCTTCCTTCTTTCCCTCCTCCCTCCCGTCAGCCTTCCCCCACTTGCTGCCTACCAGATAAGTTAAACCAGGGGTGATATCCAGTGGTGGGATTCAGCCAGTTCGCACCATTTCAGGAGAACCAGTTGTTAACTTTCTGAGCAGTTTGGTGAACTGGTTGTTGGAAGAAATCATTAGGACAGAGAACCGGTTGTTAAATTATTTGAATCCCACCACTGATTATATCTACTTATCTTCCCTATCGGTTTGTAAATGTGAGTGCGGCTGCTCGCTACACTTGTGTGTGCCTCCTCTATGCATGCGCAGGAACTTCTGTACATCTGCAGAGGGTCAAAAACAGACATGACGTCCGGGCAGGAGGGTGGAGCCTCCCACCGCCAGTACTACCCGTTCACCTGAGCTGGATAGAACCAGCTGCATTTCACCACTAGGTTAAGCTACAACTCCCATCCTCCCCTTACATAGCCCATTGAAAAAGGCATTTAGTTGTGGAAGACTATTGTAGATTCACAATGTATCAATCGTTGTTCAGTCTATACGAATAATTCCCAAAGAACCTGGAATGTGCAAATTAAAATGTGATTTGGCTACTTTTTCTTTCATTATTGGTATTTAGGATAAATTTATCCTAAGCAATAAACCAGCAAAAATATTTTTTTCCTGTGTACGAAAATACATTGTAAATAACTGACAAATCATTTATACAAATTGAGTATAAATTGTTTTGATAAGCTGAATTAAGAGATACCACTGCAGCCAAAGCCTGAAAATCTTCTATCATCCTGAAATGTTTCTCTTAGCGTAGGATATTTAAAGAACAAATATTAGAAAGGAAAGTAACATGATATATTTTAGAAACTAGAAACTAAAGTGGAAAAAGGTCTGCCCTTCTATATTACAGTGAAGAAAACCAAAAGAGTCAGCTATACCAAGCAGACATAATCTCTGCTCCAACTTCTCCTTTTATTTCTCTTTCCCTTATTTTTATTTCTCCTCCTTTTGCAGCTTGGATGTATTGAAACACTGACACAAATCCTGCTCTGTGCACCTTTATGTAAATGTAAGAGCATAATACTGTGATTGATAAGGTATGTTTCTGCCAGTTTACAACCAAGTAGATATGGTTGTACTTATACCAGATATTAGGGACGCGGTGGCTCAGTGGCTAAGATGCTGAGCTTGTCGATCAGAAGGTCGGCAGTTCAGCGGTTCGAATCCCTAGTGCTGCGTAACGGGGTGAGTTCCCATTACTTGTCCCAGCTTCTGCCAACCTAGCAGTTCGAAAGCACATAAAAAATGCAAGTAGAAAAAGTAGGGACCACCTTTGGTGGGAAGCTAACAGCGTTCCGTGCACCTTTGGTGTTTAGTCACGCCAGCCACATGACCACGGAGATGTTTTCGGACAGCGCTGGCGGCTCTTCGGCTTTGAAACAAAGATGAGCACTGCCCCCTAGAGTCGGGAACGACTAGCACATATGTGCGAGGGGAACCTTTACCTTTTTATACCAGATATTAAAATCTCTGGTTTTAATTGTACATTTTGCTGCAAATTGTGGATGACATTTAGTTGCTCCATTGTAGTTTGGTGTGTGACTATAATTAACTTTTATCAGTCTTATACTCTAAAAACAAGCTGGTGTCCTGCAGACTTAATTGCTGCTTCTTGGCCCTTAAAGCTGGCCTAGAATTTCTAGCTATGGGGCTGTAGTAATAGCAGATGCAAAAAGGATTGCTACAAATCTTCAGAAACTATATATAGGGCTTAAGATTCCGCCTCTTTTTTCAGTCCTTCATACAGGTAATCCTCGATTTATGACCATAATTGAGCCCAAAAATTATGCTGCTAAGCAAAACAGTTAAGTGAGTTTTGCTTTTGCCCCATTTTCCTGCCATGTTTGTTAAGTGAATCACTGCAGCTGTTAAGTTAGTAACACCACTGTTAAGTGAATCTGGCTTCTCCATTGATTCTGCTGGTCAGAAGATTGCAAAAGAGGATCACGTGACCCCAGGACACTGAAACCATCATAAATATGAGCCAATTGCCAAGTATCTGAATATTGATATGTGACCACGAGGATGCTACAACAGTCATAAGTGTGAGAAATTGTCATAAGTCACTTTTCTCAGTGCCACTGTAACTTAGAACAGTCACTAAATGAATGGTTGTAAGTTTTGAGGACTAACTGTAGTTTTGTTTTAACTAATGTGGTTTTCTACTTATGAATCATCTTAAGAACATACATCAGAGGTGGAATTCACTTACCTGCCCTACAAGTTCGCAAATGTGAGCGCGCACATACGCTCGCTTAACTCCCCATGCCACCTCTGTGCATGCGCAGGGCCTTCTGCGCATGCACAATAGTTGCACATTAGTCCAGGCAGGTGGGTGGAGCCTCCCGCAGTCGCCACTACCAGTTCATGTGATCCAGAGAGAATCCCGCCACTGACATACACCCAATGATGAAATCCAATTTTTTTTAATACTGGTTCTGTGGGTGTGGCTTGGCGGGCGTGGCAAGGAAAGGATAATGCAAAATCCTCATTCCCACCCCACTCCAGTGGAAGGATACTGCAAAATCCCCATTCCCACCCCACTCTGGGGCAAGCCAGAGGTGGTATTTGCCAATTCTCCGAACTACTCAAAATTTCCGCTACCACTTCTCCAGAACCTGTCAGAACCTGCTGGATTTTACCCCTGCATACACCCAGTGGTGGGATTCAGCCAGTTTGCACCTATTCGGGAGAACCGGTTGTTAACTTTCTAAGCAGTTCAGAGAATCGTTGTTGGAAGAAATCTTATTTTGTTTTTTTCCACTTTACAGGGCTAATCCTGTAAGGAAGGCAGGAAGGAAACATTCTGGTGTTGTTTCTAGCCTAATCTTTATTGCCCTGCTTACAGAAACTGCCTGTCTGGTTAACCCTTATTACATTGTAACAGCTCAGGCTCAGCACCCATCGATGTGAGTGACGTTGAGTTGGCCACACCCACATGGTCACATGACCACCAAGCCACACTGACCCAGCTGGTCATTAGGGCAGAGAACCAATTGTTAAATTATTTGACTCCAACCACTGCATACGCCCTACAGTAAACTTGCAACATACAACTTCCTTTCCTAAGACTAGCATCAGAGTGTGATTGAGAAGTGACTCAGAGGGCAGACATCCAGGGAAAAAAAATCATTAATTACAAATGTTCCTGTGCAGCTCATGCTGAAAGAATTAGATGGATCTCAGATCTGCAGCTGCTACATGCCATCCTCAAATTCAGTGTCTGATCTAGTTTATGTCAAATCAAGCAATTTGGGTGTTTTGTGAATTAAGCAGGCTTAAACCTAATCAATGCTTGGTTGGGACACTGCCACAAATGCAAAAGCCAATGGCTAAACTATGTAATAATCATCCTGGAAATGGGCAGTGGCAATCCCTTTCTATTTTGTTGCTGATAAACCTGCATGGATCGATATCATTGCCAATAAAATCACCAGGAGTTGCAATTGTCTTGAAACAGTGTTATTTCATTCCAGGTTTGCGCTGCCTGTTCGAAAGTGCCACTGCAGCATCCCCAAATTCACTCATTCGTTTGAACCATATGTCAGGTTGACATCACTGTTTTATCGAACGAGCAGCCACAGCTAGCAGAGGCTGATGTTTAGATGAAAATTTATTTTATTTTATTTTATTTATTAAATTTTTATACCGCCCTTCTCCCAAAGGACTCAGGGCGGTGTACAGCCAAAAATAAAACACAATATATATACAATTAAAACAACATTTAAAACATAGCAAATTATAAAAGGCTGATAATTTAAAAATTTAGATTTAAAATTTAAAATTTAAAATATTAACAGAACCCCAAATTTAAAATTCAACACTATTATGCCAGTCCCGCTTGAATAAATAAGTGTGTTTTAAGCTCATGACGGAAGGTCCGAAGATCAGGCACTTGACGTAGGCCAGGGGGAAGTTCATTCCAGAGCGTCGCTGCCCCCACAGAGAAGGCCCTACTCCTGGGGGCCGCCAGCCGACACTGTTTGGCGGACGGCACCCTGAGGAGACCCTCTCTGTGAGAGCATACGGGTCGGTGGGAGGCAAAGGGTAACAGCAGGCGGTCTCGTAAGTACCCGGGTCCTAAGCCATGGAGCGCTTTAAAGGTGGTAACCAAAATCTTGAAGCGCACCCGAAAAACCACAGGAAGCCAGTGCAGACTACGGAGTAGTGATGTTACATGGGAGCCACGAGCGGCTCCCGTTACTACACGCGCAGCCGCATTCTGGACTAACTGTAGCCTCCGGGTGCACCTCAAGGGCAGCCCCATGTAGAGAGCATTGCAGTAATCCAACCTAGACGTAACCAGAGCGTGCGTGACCGTGCATAAGGCAGCCCG
Organism: Ahaetulla prasina; assembly: GCF_028640845.1. Classification (NCBI taxonomy): domain Eukaryota; kingdom Metazoa; phylum Chordata; class Lepidosauria; order Squamata; family Colubridae; genus Ahaetulla; species Ahaetulla prasina. Next base: position 88,971,565 of record NC_080541.1, on the reverse strand, counting down.
GTCAAGGAAGGGACGCAACTGGCGGACCAAGCGAACTTGGTAAAAAGCCCTCCTGGAGACGGCCGCCAGATGTTCATCAAAGGACAGCCGTCCATCCAGGAGGACGCCCAAGTTGTGAACCACCTCCTTTGGGGCCACTAACTCGCCCCGACAGTCAGCTGCAGATGCAGCTGACTGTACCGGGGTGCCGGCATCCACAGCCACTCCGTCTTGGAGGGATTGAGCTTGAGTCTGTTTCTCCTCATCCAGACCCGTACAGCTTCCAAACACCGGGACAGCACTTCGACCGCTTCGTTGGGGTGGTCCGGGGTGGAAAAGTACAGCTGAGTATCATCAGCGTACAGATGATAACTCACCCCGAAACCACTGATGACCTCGCCCAGCGGCTTCATATAGATGTTGAACAGGGTAGGCGAGAGAATCAACCCCCGACGCACCCCACAAGTGAGGCGCCTTGAGGATGACCTCTGCCCCCCTGTCAACACCGTCTGCGACCGGTCAGAGAGATAGGAGGAGAACCACCAATAAACGATGCCCCCCACTCCTAATCCCTCCAACCGGCGCAGCAGGATACCATGGTCGATGGTATCAAAAGCCGCTGAGAGATCTAATAGGACCAAGGCAGAGGAACAACCCCTGTCCCTGGCTCTCCAGAGGTCATCCACCAACGTGACCAAAGCCATCTCTAATGAAGCTCTAAGGCAGGGATGTCCAACCCCGGCAACTTTAAGACTTGTGAATTTTAATGCTCAGAATTCCAATCAGTCATGAGAGAATTCTGAGAGTTAAAGTCCACAAGTCTTGAAGTTCCCAAGATTGGACATCCCTACTCTAAAGTTTGACAGCAGCCATGGAAGCAGCCTGAAGAAAAAGCCCAACAATGCCCTGATCAAGGATTCACTAAACTCTGGTTTCAACTGATTTCGCATCTATAGGATTTATATGTGATTTTACCTAGCCAAGCTATAAATTTCAATCTAATTGAAATATTCCCTATCCAGCCATCCAAGTAGTTTAATGAAAGTAACATGCTTTAAACCAAAAGATGGTCAGACTTCAGGCTTTTGCTATGCCTACAGTATTTTGTGTTTTAGATGAACCACCAAATCCATAACCATGGACAGTATATAAAAATAGCAAAAATAGGAAGAGGGGAGTCAACCTATTCTCCAGAGTACCTGAAGGCAGAACAGTGAATGGAAACTAATCAAGGAGAGAGCCAACTTAGAACAAAGCAGAAATTTCCTGACAGCGAGAACAATTAGTGGAATGACTTGCCTCCAGAAGTTGTGGATGCTCCAACACTGAAAGTTTTTAATAAGCGTTTGGACAACCATTTGTCTGAAATAGGGTTTTCTGCTTAATCAGGGGGTTGGACTAGGAGGCTGATTTCAATTCTATTATTCTATTATATTTTTCATATCCAGATATTTTTGCAATCCTGAATGAGATTGGGAGAATTCACTCCCTTCCTTGCCACTATTCTGTTCTAGGCAAATGTATCTATTATGAGTAAGAAAAAGCATCCAAACAGTATAAAATCATACCACAAATGTTATGTAATTTGCCTCAAGGTGTAACAATAACAAAGTTGGAAGGGACCTTGGAGGTTATCTAGTCCAACCCTCTGATCACACAGGAAACTTATACTAGGGATTTGAACCACCGACCTTTCTGATTGACAAGCTCAGTGTCTTAGCCACTTAGCCACCTAGTCAGACTATGTCAAGATGTCTAATTCAAGTATGAAGGTTGTGTCATTGGATTATTAGATTTATTCCTGCCATTTATTTTTGTATAACTCAAGGCAGTATACGTAATTTTTCTATTTATTTTCCCCACAATAATTTCGTGAATAAGGAAAAATGACTATCCCAAAGTCACCTTTGCTGGCTGTCATAGTTAAGGGAAGTCTAAAACTCAGTATCCTGGTTTCTAGGCCAGCACCTTCACCAGACAGGTCTAGATATTTGTTCCCAATCCTGCAGCCATCAATGATTCTGGCCACTCCTATCTACCCCTAGTTTCTTCATTTTAGCATTATTTAGGAGATAGGAAATGGTTTTGTGGTTGCTATTTTAAAGAACTAGCAGGTCAGAATCCTTGAAATTTGGGTCCCAGCCTAACATCTATCCACATTGAGGGAAAATGTTTCAGTCAATGAGCACTATCAGAGGTGAAATCCAGCAGGCTCTGACAGGTTCTGGAGAACCGGTAGTGGAAATTTCGAGTAGTTCAGAGAACCGGCAAATACCACCTCTGGCTGTCCCCATAGTGGGGTGGGAATGGAGATTTTGCAATATCCTTCCCCCAGGAGTAAGATTTTGCAGTATTCTTCCCCTGCCACGCCCACAGGACCGGTAGTAAAAAAAGTTGGATTTCACCACTGAGCACTATAGTTTCTAAGTTTTACCTTTTGATACTTTGGCTCTCAGAATAAAACTGCATCATTTTACAGGCCAGGTTGAGAATCCCGGAGGTTTTTGGATATCACTGATCTACAAATCTCAGGAACCTAATCCTATGTCAGTAGAGGATTGGTTGGGAGCTAAAATTCAACAACATTTGGCAAACCATGATTCCCTAAATCTTATTAGTGCCTACTATAAAGCTTCTTACTTAAGATTTGCAACTTTTCTATAGATGTCCACTCATATACAAATCCATGGCTTGCATGAAAAGGCTGGTGTCTACATCTCTTATAATTAAATACCTTTCTCTGGGAGACTCCATGGTTCCTTGTCCCTAATATTCTATAACAATAAAAAACCATATCTTCCTGAATTGTCTTAATTAAATATTGCTTCTTAATACTGAAAGAAGCATCCTGCTATTAGGTACAACATGAGCGATTCCTTATTGAAGGATTTGGACATTTAATCTATAACATTTTAATGGGGAGACACCCCATTAGCTTCCTTTTCTTTCATGCTAGGATGAGGTTGAAAAGAACAGATACATCTTCAGTTTCCTCTAATTGTAGGAACTATAAAAGTAACTTAACACACCTGAAATCTGGTTTTTTGGGTTTTTTTGTTAGAGAGAGAGAGAGAGATCAGCAATAGCAATCCCTGCTTAGTAATTATCTGAACCGTGGGTGGTGGAAGAGTTTTCTTATGTTCCACCTGCATTCAGTTTTTTAATTTGATTGCACTTTTGACATGAGCTTCCCATATGAAATCAAATGTAGAACATTTCCTGTTTTCAAGATTATATTAAATAAAGGAAAAAAGGCTGCATTTACTTGCATTATTAATGTGCTCTTTGAGGGGAAAGAAACCTACAACAAGGCAATTTGCAGTAATGAGTTTACAATGATACAACAATACTAAGAATTTGAATTATATCTACATTCTTTTTCTTCTGTTTCTCTCTCAACTTCACTTGCCCCACACTCTTTCCTTCTGACCAGAAAAGCAAGGACAGAGAGAAAACAAATTATGTGAGGCCATCTCTAAAGCTCTACTTCCTCATATCATTTGGCATTTACCTGGTGGGTAATGTTGTCAGGAAAAGTGCAAGAGATTTTTTGTTTGTTTGTTTGTTTTGTTTTTCAGCTTTCTTGTTTAGCTACCATTTTTGATGGCAACTGTCTTCAGTGCAGACAACTGAGACAGAAATCAACCACATACTAAAACAGTAATAATGGGACACAGTGGCTCAGTGGCTAAGATGCTGAACTTGTCAATCAAAAGGTTGGCAGTTCAGCGGTTCGAATCCCTAGTGCTGCATAATAGGGTGAGCTCCCGTTACTTGTCCCAGCTTCTGCCAACCTAGCAGTTCGAAAGCACGTAAAAAATGCAAGTAGAAAAACAGGGACCACTTTTGGTGAGAAGATAACAGTGTTCCGTGCACCTTTGGCATTTAGTCATGCCAGCCACATGACCACAAAGATGTCTTTGGACAGCGCTGGCTCTTTGGCTTTGAAATGGTGATGAGCACTGCCCCCTAGAGTCGGGAACAACTAGCACATATGTGCGAGGGGAACCTTTACCTTTTTAAGACAGTAATAATTCTCCCCTCCCCCACCTCCCCCAGAATGACAGGATGGGATAAAACTGATGAAACCAAAGATTTTTGCCGCTATTGCAACTTCTGCAGAAGGGTCTTGCCATGGCCACCTCACAACGACCAATTCACCACAGCCAACCTGCCACAGCCAACTCACTGTGGGACAACTCACTGCAGGACAAGAGCTACACTAATATCAAAGAAATGGTGGAATAGACTCATTAAAGAACAGGTGCAAAAGGAGGGACAACATGAAATGTGAATGACAAAAAATTACAATAACTTTATTTTAAATAATTAAACCAAATTGTTAAATTGTCTCACAGTGAGTTTTCCCACAGTGAGTTAGCCACATCAAATTCACCACAGCGAGTTTTCCCACAGTGAGTTGGCCGCAGGAAGTCTGCCATGCAGACAAGTTGTCCCATTCTGCTGCAAAACATCAATGGCAAGCACAATTCTATACGTGTAATTCTATACTACACAATTCCTTGTAGGAATTGTTAAAATATAAAATGAAGAGAAATTTGGGAGCTGGTCTGTATTCTCTCCTTTTCCTGAAGAGATGTGACTATCTTTATGATGACCTTTTTATTCTTCTGAAGACTGCTTGCCTTGCCTTCTTGTGGGTTTCAATTATGAGAGACAGTCTTTTTTAAAAAAAAAAAATCCCTCAGGCTATATAATATGATGTACATTTGCCAGAGAATAATCCCTATTGAATTTAATGGATCTCTCTTCCCAGTAGTCTTGTGTGGGATTACACTGTGAAATTGGTCCCGTATCCTTTTGAAATTGATTTTTCTCAGCATGTCTTTTCCGGAGTAAATCTAATTGTAGTTGATGGGCATAGGTGACACTTTCTGTAACCAATGACTGACTATGTAAAGTGACCCAGAGTTTACAATAATTAAGACTATACCTCATATGATGGCATGAAGCAGTCTTTCAGGCTAATAACAAAACAAAACATTTAATAGCTCATATTTAACTGGGATAGAATGAAGGGTGCTTTAAAAGAAACTACACTGCGTGACGAACAAAGAAAACAATGCTAAAAGTAGTACTTTGTTAGTAAATTTAGTTTGCTATTCTCACCTTTCAAAATAGCATAAAAAAACCCAGAAAAGAATGCATAATTATAAAATAGAAAAAATACATTAATGTTGTATGTTTTTCAGTAAACTGTTAACCCAAAGTATACAGTTGGTTCTTTTCATCTTCACATTCAGACTAAAACAACCTTGTGAAATTAAAAAAGAACTTCTATGCTTCTTCATCTGGACTGACAACTACTCCAAAATATTTAAACTTCCCAAAGAAAAGCGCAAGCTATAAATTTATTGATACTAGGAATTAAATGTTGCAATGCGACATAATGCTATTCAAGATTGTGGGCTATATTATTACTCAGAATATTTAATATATTTATGTAGAGAGAACGCAAACATCTAAAAGAGAAGTCTAATTCTTTGCAGAGTCATCTGAATTTTTGCAGCCTAGATATGTTTACATTTGATTCTCATACATTTTTTTCCATCTCAACACATGATCTGCTCCATCAAGTATAGATGTATTGTAAATATAAAAACTGAATTATTGAATAATGTGTGTATGTGTGTGTATTTCTTCCCACAATTTCTTACAAGGCCATCTTAAGCAATTGTGGGGGGGCTTATATGGGAAGGAATATCTCACAGGTTCATTAGTGAATGCAACTCACATATGTATGAGTGAGTACTTGGGAGGGTACCTTTTACCACCACTCCTGATTAGTTACGGGTGTATATCTGTGTGTGTGTGTGTGTAGTGTGTGTATGTCAGGGGTCAGCAACCCGCAGCTCTGGAGCCGCATGTGGTTCTTTCATGTGTGTACGTATACATACATGTATATATATACGTGTGTGTGTGTGTGTATGTGTGTGTGTATGTCAGGGGTCAGCAACCCGCAGCTCTGGAGCCGCATGTGGTTCTTTCATGTGTGTACGTATACATACATATATATATATGTGTGTGTGTGTGTGTTCTTTCATCCCACTTCTGCAGCTCCCTGTCGCTGGTCAGTGCCACAATTCTGAGAGGAGCTTCCGGTTACTGGAGTGGGGGAGCATGGCATGCCAAGAGGAGGCTCTGTGGCAAAGGGCGGGTTTTCCAGTTGGCTCCACAATTGAGAGGGCTTTTGGTTAGGACAGGTAGAGGAAAAAGGACACCGCACTTGGAGGAAACTCTATGATGGGGGAACCGGACTTCTGTTTGGCTCCAGAATTGAATGGGGGCTTCCGGTTAGGACCTTTGTTGCCTTTTTGAGGATTTAAGGTTGCTGACCCCTGGTATATGTATATGTATATATGTATGTTAAAGAATGGGATGCTGGCGAAAGAGCATTAGTCTAGTCCTATTGTGCCTTAGTATCCTCATGCCATCTCAGAAACCATGCCCTCCTCTGCTGGTCTTGGTGTGATTTTAGAGGCTCATTTAAAGGTCTTTGTCCTTTGAGGCCATACGATCAATTTGGTATGTTTGTATGCAAAAACAAAACTGAAAGACCATTAAAGAGAAGGAATTGTTGGAAAGCGTGTATTGGCTTTATATAGCACAGTACAAGATAGGGAGATTGTGCTGATCTCAGAATAACCAATCAAAGCAATTTGATGAGCTGATGATCAAAGCAAGCAAGATGAAAAGCCTCTCCTAAAAAGAGGTCTAGAAAAATATAATCTTGCTTCAAAAACTGTCAAGATGTTAACCCTGCTTCAAAAAGTCTAGTAAGAGAATGCCTCAGATCCCATACAGAGGAAAAGAAAAAAGGAAAAGAAAACTAAGTCACATCTGGGGAAGCTCACATCTGTGCACGCTACTTTAAAGTAAAAGTAACTTTTTTTTTGGAGTTCCCAAATCATGTGGTGCCATCTCTTTTGTTCTTCTAGTACAGGGTTGTCAAATTGGCGGCCTGCAGGACAGATGAATCACGCACAGGCCACGCCCACCCCAGATCCTTGAATACAAAAAACATCATACAATGTCATGTGATGGCAACAATGTGGCGAGTTTGACACCCGTGTTCTAGTATTTCAGAAGTACTGATTCTATTGACTGACTTTTTATTCTTTTAAAAAAATAACAATCCAAACCAGTTGATTCAGAAAAGGTGTGGTTCTAAGCAAGATATACTATACTGTAAGAATCAAAGATGTTGCAAATTAGTTTTATGGGAAGAAAGAGGAACTGCAGAGAGGAGACAGTAGTAACGTGTCCCTATTCTTTCAGTGAAGAGGCAGGCATTAGCAATTTAGATCAAATCGGTATTTTATTAAATACCTGCTCTTTAGTTATCTTGAAATCTGTAGGACTTTGAAAGCAGAAGTTGTATGTTCCTGCCATATCAGGTTTAATGATGACGATAATTAAGGAGTCATGATCATGTTCTTATTTTAGTATGGTGGAAACTTCATACGACTCATGCTGAATTCAAGGTATCTGACAACAAAGATAAAGATATTAAGATACAATTTAAAAGACTAAAGAGTTAGAAAATGGTAGAAAAAAAATGACCTGTTAGAATTAAAATGCCATCCTAAAAAAAGATTTCACCTTTAAGGATAACTCAAAAGAAACCTGTTTTAATTAGGAATTTGGATATGAAATTTGGAATTGAAAATATTTCTCCCTGGTTTCAACTGAACAAATTTTGGGGGACCGTGAAACAATTGTTTCTCCACAGTTGTTTTCTTAGGAAGATCTGAAAAATGGCCAGTAGTTATTGACACAGTTAGGTGTCAATTTTACTTTAAAAAAAAAAAAAAAGTTACATATATGCACCACAATTTACATTCTTAGACACTGGAACCAGAAGATGGTCAAAGTAATATGTAGATATTTTGTCATTCCTTCTTTAAATTTCTGCACCACTTTATTACAGTCATCCCATTAAATTCAGTTTGAAATACCTCTGGTTTTTGGTAATTTAATGATTTTATATCCATAACTCTTACATAGATTTATAGAGCTGAATTTACTGTTGATTCTGAAATCCTACCTATGTATACGGTATAGCCTTCATGATATTGGTACCATGTTTCTATATTTCTGCTAATACTTTAAATTCTAGTTATACTTGTAATACATAGATTAAATTATTGGCATGGTATTGGTTTTAATTTTAGCACTGAAAATAAATTTTGCTGGTCAATGATTGAAATAAAATACTGCTACAGCTTTGCATAGATGGATCTTATTCTTCAAATAGCTTTATACAAAGTGATACATATTATGGAATCTTGGAGTATTTATTCCAATGAGCTAGATATTCCATATATAGTAGAAGATTGGTAAATGTGGTGCATTAATTTTTAAGAAATTAATGATATTATATAGTAAGATAATAAGATAGTAAGATAATTATATTAATCAGATGATTTACACTGTCTAACTTGGACAAATGTGACAATTGAAATAAGGATACAGGTAGAATTAGAATTGAATTTTTATTGGCCAAGTGTGATTGGACACACAAGGAATTTGTCTTGGTGCATATGCTCTCAGTGTACATAAAAGAAAAGATACGGTAAGCACCATGATATTGATTATTATTTTCAAATATTGAAAGGAATCAATTTTTAGTCTTATTATGACAAAACATTAAAACTACAAATTGCACTGACCTGCATAAGCACAGGATTTTGATTCTGTATTGCATTGCTATGTCCAGAAAACAATGTTCTATCACTATTTATGGATAACAAATACCTTTCTCTGCCTTTCTATATATTCATACTAAAGGACATACATGAACCCCCAAAATGCAATGCAAGCACCCCTTGCCCCCACACGCATGTGTGTGCATGGCCCACGCATGCGCCCTGACCCCCGCGCGTGCACGGCAGAGACCCATAAATCAGCTGGCTGGCGGGAGGTGTGCATGCATGGTGGAGCTGGGCTGGAGCGACGGCTGGCATGCCAGGAGACATGGCTCCATGTGCCACTTCAGGCACTCGTGCCGTAGGTTCGCCATCATGGTCATATATCCTATCATTTCCATACTGCCCATTACACTTTCATGAACAGAATCAGGTTTTGAAAGGCTTGGACTATTTTACCACTTCCAGGTGGTAAGATGTTCTATAAGGTGGGAGTGACAGGAAAGAAGGATCTCTTTCTAGAGTCTACCTGTCAAAATTTGTTAACTGATGGGAACTGCAACATACCCTCCCTTCCTGACCAGGTGGGATGAGTCGATGAAATAGTGAGAAGACAGTTCATCAGATAATTTATACATATGCATACTAAAAATCACCTATAAATCTCAGTGACATCATTCAATGTAGAGAAAGTGATTTTGCACTCCAATATAGCAAGGAATAATGTATAAATCTGTACTACTTTTGTAAGTAAAGATTAACCTGCTGACTTTTTCTCTTCTTTATTCTTGATTAAGGTAAAGCCGACTGTAGGTCTGTGTTAGGAGTCCTATCTATGCATATTTATATCTAATTGTATAGCAAAGGTAAAGGTTCCCCTCGCACATATGTGCTAGTCGTTCTTGGGAGCGGTGCTCATCTCCGTTTCAAAGCCGAAGAGCCAATGCTGCCTGAAGACATCTCCATGGTCATGTGGCCAGCATGATTAAATGCCAAAGGCATAAAGAACGCTGTTACCTTCCCACCAAAGGTGATTCTTATTTTTCTACTTGCATTTTCTATGTGCTTTTGAACTGCTAGGCTGGCAGAAGCTGGGACAAGTAACAGAAGCTCACCTCATTACGTGGCACTAGGGATTCGGACCACTGAACTGCCGACCTTTTAATCAACAACCTTAGCATCTTAGCCATTGAGCCACCACGTCCCTCATGACTCTAATTATATAGTTAAACGTAAAGTGTAACCTCTATGTATCACTATAATTTTACACTTAAATAATTACACTTAATAGCATTGATGTGATGTTTGAATTCAATCGACTTAGTTCAGTTATAATATTACTAATTACATTCAAAACACAGCCATAAAATTAAATAATAGTTTCTACTACTATTAAAAGTAGAGTATTCAAAATTACTGCTTGAATTACTTTTTGTCTTTATGTAAAATTATGGCAACAGTATCAAAACAAATCAAACAATGACACCAAAGGTCCATTTTCTCCCAAAGGAAGATGTTCATGCCATTGACATTAAATCCAAACAAAAAACAAAATTAGAAAAATGTTTGGCATATGTTAATTCATAAATCTGGATTAATCTCTACATTAGAATGCATCAATCTGCGTGAGGACATCCACCATTAGGTTCTGATAGGTCCTTACCAAGGTATTCATGGACAGTTTTCATTTTCAAGTTATGAGTCTCCCTTCCTCAAGATTTCCACTTAGACTGCTCTTTATCTTTCTCTGCCTAGCTAAGATAAATGATGATAATACGAGCTAGAATCTAATTTCCTTGATTTACATCCAGCTGCTTTTATCTGGCTTCTGAGTGATGCAACCATGTCTATTTGTTATGTTCTCATTAATTCATGTTATGATTTTTATTTTGATTGTAAAAAATGCCTGGATGCTGGACTTGTTGTTGTTGTCTTACTTTAAAAGTTCAGGTGACATATATAAATGATTTAAACAAACAAACTGCGCCATGAAAAAATATCAGGATAAATTCTATCTCTCCAATCGCCCTTCCCAATTTAATTTTGTTAAATCGTATTGGGAGTGATCCAAATCAGTTTTTTTTCAGTCTTAGCCAGGCATATTCAACAAACAAACCTGAGGTTACATTCCACCATAACTTCACTGGTTTCTTGTATTCAAACTGGATGACATATATGTCTTTGCAGCGGGGTTGGTGGGGGCAACCTACCAGTAGATCTTTTTCTTTCATATTAAGATAAGGAGACCTCTGAAGTCTGCTTCTTCTCTAGTAGGTCTTTTGACAGAATTACCTAGATCTCTGCATTGGATTGGTCTTTTCCTCTCTCGTAATTGAACCCAATGGAATGTTGTTTCAGGTATCACTATGAGGACTACAAAATTACAATTATAATTTTTACAAATCAACTTCTCATCCCTGCTGGAACACCGAGGCAGGAAAAACAACATATATTAGCAGTGGAGTCATCATTTTATGGCACCCCATTGCCTGGCTCCACATTTTGTATTGAATACACAGAGATACATTCAGTGCAGGATATGGGATTAAGGCAGCCAAGTAAAGAAGTGCATTAGAAACAATAATTTCTAGTGCTCAAATAATATAATATCATATTCCTTAATTAGATCAAAGGGGAAAACAGTTGAAAGAATAACCATTATTATTATTATTATTATTTACTTTGTTCATTAAACATGAAACTCAGTCAACTGAACTTTCAAAAATGCATCACAAATACCATTGACTGGTGCTGATGGTTGATACGGTTGCTGCCAGCATCCTAGGTATCAACCAAGTACCTTCTTAAGATATATGATGTTCCAAGTAGTGCAAGTTTTTTGCTGTTCCACTGGTGTTATTGCAGGAAGCTGCAACTTGTTGATGTATTTTATAAAATTCTTGGACATGGTACCAAGTGCCCCGATGACAATGGGTATCACTGTTACATGTTTCATCCATAGCCGTGTAGTTTCAATGGCCAGGTCGCAATATTTCATGATTTTTTTCCAATTCTTTTTCTTCGACTCTGGCATCTCCTGGTACCACAATGTCAATAAATTGCACATTTTGGTTTCCTACAACTGAGATATCTAGTGTGTTGTGTTCCAAGTGACGATCCATCTGTATTTGAAAGTATTATTATTATTTACTTTATTCATTAAACATGAAACTCAGTCAACCGAACATTCATAAATGCATCACAAATACCATTGACTGGTGCTGATGGTTGATATGGGTTGCTGCCAGCATCTTAGGTATCAGCAACCTGTACCAACCATCAGCACCAGTCAATGGTATTTGTGATGCATTTATGAATGTTCAGTTGAACATCATCATCATCATCATCATCATTATTATTATTACAATTAAAACATTCCAAATTATGTTATTTTTTTCCTGCAAACTATATGATAATGTAGAATGCTCTAGATACAAGGATGGCCAAGAGCAACTGTTTTGTACTCATGTCCCACTTCTTGGTGGTATAGTGAATATTTATTTAATTATTTATTTATTTATTTATTTATTTATTTATTTATTTGTCAAACACAACAGTATATATAAGTATAAGCATGAAATAACCATATGAATGGGATACAATCAAAGGGAACATTAGGACAGGAACGGTAGGCACGCTGGTGCTCTTACGCACGCCCCTTACAGACCTCTTAGGAATGGGGTGAGGTCAACAGTAGACAGTCTTAGGTTAAAGTTTTGGGGGTTTTGAGATAAGACCACAGAGTCAGGTAGTACATTCCAGCTCTGTTACTGAAGTCATATTTTCTACAATCAAGATTGGAGTGGTTCACTTTAAGATTGAATCTATTGTGTGCTCATGTATTGTTGTGGTTGAAGCTGAAGTAGTCTTCAACAGGAAGCAGATGATTTTAGCAGATTGTAGCAGATGATTATATGAGTTATGCTCAGGTCATGCCGAAGGCGTCATATTTCTAAATTTTCTAAATCCAGAATTTCAAGTCTGGTGGCATAAGGTATATTGTTACAATCAGAGGAGTGGAGGACTCTTGTTGTAAAATATTTCTGGACATGCTCAATTGTATTAATGTCCGAAATGCAGTGTGGGTTCCAGACAGATGAGCTGTAATAGAGAATTGGTCTAGCAAATGTTTTGTATGCTCTGGTTAGTAGTGTAATCTTTCTGGAGAAGAAGCTACGCAAGATTAGGTTTACAACTCTTAATGCCTTTTTGGTGATGTAGTTGCAGTGGGCTTTGGCACTTAGATCATTTGATATGAGAACTCCAAGATCTTTGACAGAGTGAGGGTCATCTACAAGGTCATGTCCATCAAGCTTGTATTTAGTATTCCGATTCTTTTTTCCAATGTGTAAGACAGAGCATTTGTTGGTTCGAGATTTCGAGTTGCCAAATTTTTTACCATTCCGACACAAAGTCAAGGACTTTTTGAAGGGTAGCAGCATTGTTGGTAGTGTTAAATAGTTTAACATCATCGGCGAAGAGAACACAGTTATGATCCTCTCCGAGATACACATTGTAAGACGGCTGCAGTAGATGAAAGAACTGCATTCCTGAGGGATAAGGAAGCAAGTTGTCAACCATCCCACTCAGTCATCTAGGAAAGAAAAAGTCCTGGCCATTTGTATTTTGCCAAGAGTATACTTTACTGAAGCCTAGGTGGCTACAGAAGTAGTGTAAGCTGAATCTGAAGTTTTCCCATGCAAACAACACAAAGTTTTCCTCTCCCCTTCCCCCGCCACCCAGCCATCCCCTGGTTATCTATAATGTTCAATTAGGTACTTGTATATTATTTAGGAAACAGGTACTTGGTTCCCAGCTCTGAATATCAATAGTTGACCTTGGCTGGCTAAAACTTCTCACAAGGCACAGCTGGGCTTCCATTCCCGCCTTCTTTCTTGCATTCCAATCCTTCCCTCTCCGCCCCCCGCCCCCGCTCCGTTTGCTAATGTCAGGCTGTCAGCTCATGAAGCATGGATAACAGAGATGCAGCTATGACAGGCTGCCCCTCTTGAAATAAAACTAGTCCTACAAAACAAAGCACAATAATAGTTAATAGCACATCAGGTACAGAAGGGTCATTTGGGTTTGTTACGGTACAGCATGAAAATGGTGGGTGAGGTGGGGGAAGCGCACTCAACCCACTCCAAGTGTCAAAGCGGGGAAAGTCCTCCCATAAAATTAGACATTACAAGTTTCCTTTATAGTGGCAAGTATCAAGGATTTCCTTGACCTCAAAATGTTGTTCTCTTTCTGTTAGGATGGGAAGGGATGGTGGCTTCATGGCAGGATTCAAGGGTGAGTCAGTGATAAGTCTGACTGTGATGATGAAAGACTGGAGTTCTTTCATTTCCCGGAGCATCATCAAGTACAATAGGGGCTTCAATCAGCTCAGTTTTAGGCCTGGGAGAAGGAATATAGTGGGTAGAAACTTGTCCCCACCCTTCATATCCCAGTCATTTTGAACTGGCAGCTTTATTGAGACCAGTGGTGGGTCCAGCCTTGCTTGTAAAAATGAGAAGGAGCCCTAAACCAAATGATTCCAAAGAAAAAAAAAACCCTCTTGTTATTAAAATATAACTATCTGTAACATAATATGCGGGGGGGAGGGGAAAGACTTTGGACACGTTGCATGTTCCCATGGTTTTGATATTTCACACACACACACACACACACACACACACACACACACACACACACACGTTTTCTGAGGTTTTTGCAGGTGTTTGTATGTAGGTTTTGGTTATTTGGGTTTTCTCCTGCGTAAAATTGGAAGTGTCTTGGCGACGTTTCGACAAAGTCTCATTCGTCATCTTCAGGCTTCAGCTTTATGCTTCTGGGAACAATGTGTGATTGCAGCTGTTTCTTCCTTTTTAACTGCTAATGGGGGTTTGAACTGATTGGGTGGGAGCTTGGCTGTGCTCTGATTGGATGGGGTTTTTTTGTGCTCTGATTGGCTGGGGGTGTGTCCTGTTTGGGTGGGGGCTTGGTTGTGCTCAGATTAGTCTGAGTTGCAGGGGGATTTGAGCTGGTGAGCTGCATTGCTGTTGTTTGGCTTCGTGTTTGTGGTCGTGCTACATCTTCATAGTGGGTGTCAGTCTGCTGCATGTATGGATTGGAGGGGTTTGAAATGGCTAATGTTGCAGCTGCGGTCTGGCTTCTGGTCCTTGGTCATGCTTCCTGATCAGTGTGGGTTTGGGTCTGCTTTCTGGGTGGATGTGTGGTGGTGACATCCTGTGTGGACCTCGTGAGTGTGGGTCTGGTGTCATTCCTCGTGTTAGGGACTCGTTTGTCAATAAGGGCGGGTTTCCAAATGGCTGGTAGGCGGGAGGTATCATCTCATTTGTTCATGCTGTGTGGGCGTTTTTCTATCTCAATGGCTTCTCTGATTATTCTGTTGTTAAAGTGTTCAGTTTTGGCAATAGTTCTGGTTTTTTTAAAGTCAATATCGTGTCCTGTGGCTTTAAGGTGTTGGACCAGGGAAGAAGTTGGTTGCTCTTTTTTGACTGAGTTCTTGTGTTCCTCAATGCATGCACTTATTCTTCTGTAGATGTAGCACGACCACAAACACGAAGCCAAACAACAGCAATGCAGCTCACCAGCTCAAATCCCCCTGCAACTCAGACTAATCTGAGCACAACCAAGCCCCCACCCAAACAGGACACAACCCCAGCCAATCAGAGCACACAAAAAACCCCATCCAATCAGAGCACAGCCAAGCTCCCACCCAATCAGTTCAAACCCCCACTAGCAGTTAAAAAGGAAGAAACAGCTGCAATCACACATTGCTCCCAGAAGCACGAAGGTGAAGCCTGAAGATGACGAATGAGACTTCGTCGAAACGTCGCCAAGACACCTCCAATTTTACGCAGGAGAAAACCTGAATAACCAAAGACCTACACACACACACACACATACATACATACACACACACACACACACACACATATATATATTCATATTCGTAGGTTTTCACGGGTATATGTATGCAGGTTTTGGTATGTTCGAGTCTTTTCCCATGTAAGATTGGAAGTATTTAGGCAACATTTCGATGAGATCTCACTCATCCTGTTCAGGCTTTGGCTTTGTTCTTATGTGAGCAAAGTGAGTGAGTGAGTGAGATCTCATCGAAACATTGCCTAAATACTTCCAATCTTACACGGGAAAAGACCCAAACATATCAAAAGACCCAAACATACCTGCATATATATATATATATATATATATATATATATATATATATATATATATATATATATATATATATATATATATATATTTGTTTTCTGAGCACGAAGCTGAAGCCTGAAGATGAGGAATGAGACTTAAAAACGTCGCCAAAACACTTCCAATTTTACGCGGAGAAAACCCGAATAACCAAAGACCTACATATATATATATATATATATATATATATATATATATATATATATATATATATATATATATATATATATATATATATTTATTATTCGATTTATATACCGCCCTATCTCCCAAAGGACTCAGGGCGGTTCACAGGCATATAAAACATCAATATCAATATACAAATTAAAATAATCCTTAAAAACTTATTCTAGCGCCAATTATTAAAAATAGAAATATAAATATAAATATAAATATTAAAATCAATTTAAAACCCTCTAAATTTAAAATCTAAGCCAGTCCTGCACAGATGAATAAATGTGTCTTGAGCTCATGACGGAAGGTTCGAAGGTCAGGAAGTTGGCGGAGTCCTGGGGAGTTCGTTCCAGAGGTGGGAGCCCCACAGAAGGCCCTTCCTGGGCGTCGCCAGCGACACTGCCTAGCTGACGGCACCCTGAGGAGTCCCTCTCTGTGAGGCGCACGGGTCGGTGAGAGGTATCTGGTCGCAGTAGGCGGTCCCGTAGATAACCCGGCCCTATGCCATGGGCGCTTTAAAGGTGGTCACCAAAACCTTGAAGCGCACCCGAAGGCCACAGGTAGCCAGTGCAGCCTCGCAGGATGGGTGTTATCACGGGAGCCACGAGGGCTCCTCTATCACCAGCGCAGCCGCATTCTGAACTAACTGCAGCCTCCGGATGCCCTTCAAGGAAGCCCCATGTAGAGGCGTTGCAGTAATCCAGGCGAGGCGTCACAAGGCGTGAGTGACCGTGCATAGGGCCTCCCGGTCCAGAAAGGCGCAACTGGCGCACCAGGCGAACCTGGTAGAACGCTCTCCTGGAGACGGCCGTCAAATGATCTTCTAGAGACAGCCGTTCATCCAGGAGGACCCTAAGTTGCGCACCCTCTCCATCGGGGCCAATGACTCGCCACCGATGGTCAGCCGCGGATTTAGCTGTCTGTACCGGCATGCCGCATCCACAGCCACTCTGTCTTGGAGGATTGAGCTTGAGCCTGTTTCTCCCCATCCAGACCCGTCGGCCTCCAGGCACCGGGACAGCACTTGATAACTTCGTTGGGGTGGTCGGTGTGGAAAAATACAGCTGGGTGTCATCCGCGTACAGCTGGTACCTCACACGAACCCACTGATGATCTCACCCAGCGGCTTCATGTAGATGTTGAACAGAAGGCGAGAGGATCGATCCTGCGGCACCCACAAGTGAGGCGCCTCGGGGCCGACCTCTGCCGCCCTGTCAACCCCGACTGCGACCGGTCGGAGAGATAGGAGGAGAACCACCGATAAACGGTGTCTCCCACTCCCAATCCTCCAACCGCGCAGCAGGATACCATGGTCGATGGTATCGAAAGCCGCTGAGAGGTCTAATAGGACCAGGGCAGAGGAACAACCCCTATCCCTGGCCCTCCAGAGATCATCCTGCTTGACCAAAGCCGTCTCCGTGCTGTAACCGGGCGGAAACCGGACTGGAGCAGGTCTAGATAGACAGTTTCATCCAGGTGTAAGGAAACTGATATGCCACCATACTCTCAACAACCTTCGCCATGAGCGGGTTGGAGACCGGACGATAATTACCTAAAACAGCGGGTCAGGAAGGCTTCTTGAGGAGGGGCCTCACCACCGCCTCTTTCAAGGCGGCCGGAAAGACACCCTCCACCAAAGAAGCGCTCGTAATCGCCTGGAGCCAGCCTCGTGTCACCTCCTGCGTGGCCAGCACCAACCAGGAGGGGCACGGGTCCAGTAAACATGTGGTGGCATTCAGCCTCCCCAACAACCTGTCCATGTCCTCGGGAGCAACAGGGTCAAACTCATCCCATAAAATGTCACCAAGACCACCCTCGGCCGTCTCACCCGTATCACCGCAATCTTGGTCCAAGCCATCCCGAAGCTGAACGATTTTATCGTATAGATAACCGTTAAACTCCTCAGCACGTCCCTGCAACGGGTCATCCCGCCCCCCCTGGTGTAGGAGGGAGCGGGTCACCCGAAACAGGGCGGCTGGGCGGTTATCTGCCGATGCAATGAGGGAGGAGGCGTAGCTACGCCTCGCTTCCCTCAATGCCACTAGGTAAGTCCTAGTATAGGACTTCACTAGTGTCCGATCAGCTTCTGAACGGCTAGACCTCCAGGAACTCTCTAGGCGCCTTCTCCGGCGCTTCATCCCTCTCAGCTCCTCGGAGAACCAAGGAGCCGGTTGGGACCTGCGCCGGGTCAGAGGCCGCAAAGGCACGACCCGGTCTAAGGCCCCCGCCGCGGCCCGTTCCCAGGCCGCAACAAGTTCCTCCACCGAGCCGTGAGCCAGACTCTCAGGAAATGGCCCAAGCTCCGTCCGGAACCCCTCCGGGTCCATCAGGCGCCTGGGACGGAACCAACCTGTCGGGCTCCGCTTCCCGCGGTGGTGAATGGCGGTCAGAAAGTCCAGGCGAAGAAGAGAGTGATCTGACCATGACAAAGGTTCAGTGACTATTTCCTTTAAGTCCAGATCTCTCAACCACTGACCAGAGACAAAAATCAGGTCCAGAGTGCCACCCCCAATGTGAGTAGGGCCATCAACTACTTGGGTCAGGTCCAAGGCCGTCATGGAAGCCATGAACTCCCGAGCTGCTGTCGATGACGAGCCGGACGATGGCAAGTTAAAGTCCCCCATGACTAAAAGTCTGGGGGTCTCCACTGCCACCCCGGCCAGCACCTCCAGGAGCTCGGGCAGGGCAGCTGTCACGCAGCAAGGAGCCAGGTACGTGATCAGCAAACCCATCTGGCACCTATGACCCCATCTCACAAAGAGGGATTCGCACCCGCAATCTGAGGTACAGTGGTCTCCTCGGCTCTAGGCTCTCTAATCACAACCGCCACCCCACCCCTACCCTGGGCCCTCGGCTGATGAATGCACGGAAACCCGGTGGGCACATCTCGACAAGGCACCCCTTCCGTGCCCAACCAGGTTTCCGAACGCCTATAAGGTCCGCAGCGCCCCTGGATAAGGTCGATATTAGGGGCCTTATTAACTACGGACCGTGCGTTGCATAACATCAGCCAAGGCCCAGGCTCTGGGGTCTTGACCATCCGGGAACGGGAAAGGACGGGGATCGGGCGCGCGACCGCTTGCACACATCGGGCGCCCCCAGAACGATATGATCCCCCTTCCGCCATATCTGCCCCTCCCACTTACCGTGGAAATCAGGCCACCCTCACCAACAGGAACGCAATCTCCCCTAACCTCCGAACCTATTAAAACCGTCACGAGCACGCAAGGACTGGCTCCTCCCGACGGGCTACCCCAACGCCCGCCTCAACCCTCCCACCCCTCCCGACGGGTTCTCTCCCCACCCGCCAAATCCTCCCCCACCCCTCCCTTAAAATTCCCATTAAAATTCCCTTAAAAATCTATTAAAACAATTAATTAAAAACCCTGAGTCTCCTATTTTGGCATGCCATCTCGGGTTCCAAAACCCGTCCTCAAGATGGGCCTCGATAGCGTGGAGGGCCAGACCCATGAGAGGGAATCTCGCAGGGCAAGAAGGTCAGCCGCAGTAAATGTCCGCATGCTAAAAGTCCGCAAGTAGACCCATCCTGGACCTGTCACGATGGAAATTGACACACCAGTAGTTCCGGGTGAAAGACAGACAAATATAGTTCTTAGGCGGTAGATGAAAAACCGCCATGAGTAAATCAGAGCACCAACCCCTCCTATCCCGAGGGGTGGACTATGGACGAGGAAATGGGGGAAAAGGTAAAGTCCTACAATAGTCCAGCTAGGATTGTCCAGGACCCATCTCAATTCACCCCACTGGGGCCAAAGATCTTAAAAAAGTCCCCTTGTAGCCGGCCCTTAGGCGTCCTCTAAAATGATGGAAAAAAGGCGCCCGCTTGGCCGTGATCGTCCTTCAAGATGACAAAGAGGACGGGCACGTGCCTAATGGCCAGCTACTCCACCGACGAGACGCCTCTCTCCCAAAATCCGGGGCAAAGGACTCAAAAGCCCCACAGACAGCCATCGACGCCTCAAGATGGTAGGGAGGCCCCCTAGGCCCGTGGATACCCTTGAGAGTGGCAAAGAAGGTGACCACCGGGCCTCTTCATGGTCGCTAAGCCAGGCCGCCAGCTGAAGTAGGCCACTCACCCGCCGGGCCTGCTGGGTCATGCCACCGCGAGACCCAGCCGCCCACCGACAGGCTAGGCCCCCACCAGGCCGGTCCGGCCAGGCCGCCACCATCGCTGCCACCACCGGAGGGAGAGGGCTCCAAGGCTCCTCCAGGAGCAACGCCAGGCCAGGCCGCCGCCGCCGCCGTTGGAAAAGGCCCCCACCTCCGACACCGCAGACCAAGGGGCGAAGAGGAGAGGCTCTAAAGCCCTTCCTAGGGCAGAGCTAAGCGAGGCCGCCGCTGCAGCCACCGAAAAGCGCCGCCGCCGCCGCCGCCGCCGCTGGAAAATGCCAGGCCGCCGGTCTTATCGCCGCCGGGGGGAGGGGGAATGCTCCGGGACTCCTCCCGAAGGAACCCGGGGGCGCCCCGCTTCACTACGCCCATCCTCCGATCCGTCGTACTGTCCTCTACCCGGGCGGGGGGTCAAAGCTGTCCAAAAGACCCCCCCCGACCCGGTCGGGTCCAAGATAGGCCCGTCGCCGTCACAGCTGTTCAGCGGCGCGGCGCCATCTTGGACATGCGCATTTTTATATATATATATATATATATATATATATATATATATATATATATATATATGTGTGTGTGTGTGTGTGTGTGTGTGTGTGTGTGTGTGTGTGTGTGTGTGTGTGTGTATGTGTATGTATATGTGTATGTGTATGTGTGTATGTATGTATTTTAAGCTAAATTGCCTCCTTCTCTCCCTCCCCCCCAAATAAATAATTGCAGGTCCTTTGCTAACACAATATTTTAAGCAGATAAATCCAAACACTAGCAAGGCCAGACTTAATGACAAATTATATTGGTTGCTAAGTATGAAATGTGTGGATTTACTTATTGAGTCATGACTGGGCTCTAATAACTTTTATGCCAAATGAGGCATGAAACATATTGTCAGATTCTTAATGCCAGCCTGCTCAACGATACTGGGTTCTAATTTTATTCAGTTATACAGTATGAGATATCTGCTTCAAATAGTATGACATGTACTGTTGAATCTGAGAGGTTGCCATAATATCTGCTTGGTATTTTTAATAGGAGTGATCAACGATTTCAAATATAAAATTATTATAAATGTTCATCATACTATTCAACCGTACTTCTACAAGGATGGATTTCCGATAGAAACGAATATCTGAGGTTCAGGATTTAACTATGAACTGCTTAAGTGCTTTCTGATGTTGATTGTTTCCTTGCAAACATTTCATCTCCCAAATAGGTATGATGTTACCTAGCTGGGTAATGAAATGTCTTCAGACAAACAAGCAAGCTCAGCACCAAGAACTCCAAAAGATTAACTTTTACAAATAAGCAAGCATAAGCATAAGAAAAATGTCCTAGTTCCATTTTGCCTAACAACTCAAGCTAAAACAAGAAAATATGTAGAATGTATAAGATGCTTGAAGGAATAGCTCTATGTATTCTAATATTGTTTGAAAGGATGCCTGGGATACCAATTCTAGCCTCATTGCCTTTCTTCTGTGACCTTCCTCTAATGATGTTTCATTCATATTCTCTCTCTCTCTCTCTCTCTCTTATCACATCTTCAACTCGCCCTTTCTCCAGCATTTTCAGGCAACGTGCATAAAAAGCACTCTATTTTATCCTTGCAAAAACTATAGTTTCATAGCAGTGCTGGAATTTTAACTGACTTCTCATTATCCAAAGAAATATCTCTTTGAACAGGTCCTTGTTGCTTTCTGAGCTGCCTTGTTTTCTTGCAGACATTTCATTACCCTAACTAGGTAACACCATCAGTGGTAGCAAGGAGTGGGATTTGCTGTCAGTTTATTTTCTGGTGTCTTGCCTGTCTATGTGGGTGGGGGCAGTTTTAGAGATTTTTTGATTGGGCTGTTTATTGTTGGCCTTTTGGCAGTTTCTTGACTGGGGTATAGCTTACTTGATTGTTGGTCTGAAGCAGAGGTGGGTTTCAGCAGGTTTTGACCAGTTCTGGAGAACCGGTAGTGGAAATTTTGAGTAGTTCGGAGAAGCAGTAGTAAAAATTCTGACTGGCTCCGCCCCCATCTATTCTCTGCTTCCCGAGTTCCAGCTGATCAGGAGGAAATGGGGATTTTGCAGTAACCTTCCCCTGGAGTGGGGTGGGAATGGAGATTTTACAGTATCCTTTCCCTACCATGGCAATCAAGCCACACCCACCAAGCCATGCCATGCCCACCAAGCCATGCCCACAGAACCGGTAGTAAAAAAAAATTGAAACCAACCACTGGTCTGAAGTTAACCTTGGAGTTAATCTATGCTGATCCAAGTGCTGATTACTGGTGGAGAGGTGCTGGAGTCTTTTTCTCTTTTGGGCTGGTTGATTGTCTCTTTTGCATAGTCTCTAGATGTTGGTAATGTCTACAGGTATGTGTCAATTGATGACTGATTTGTCAGAGTGCCAGGCATCTAGAAATTCCTTGGCATTTTTGGACTTGGCCTGGTCTAGGATTGTCACATTTTCCCAACTGATATTATGGTTAAATCTGTTTATATGTTATGAAATTAAAGAATTTTTGTCATTTTTTAATAGTAATTGTACTAAGCGTTACAGTTTCCTAGAAAAAAACCAAACTACTCCAAAAGGGGAAAAAATAACAAGTGCAGGAAAAAAATGCACTTTTTTTTTTAAAATGGCTGCATGAGCCATCCAGAGTCAATGGGAGTAAGGTAGCCAGAGGTGGCTTTCAGAAGGTTCTCACCAGTTCTGGAGAACCGGTAGTGGAAATTTTGAGTAGTTCGGAGAAGCAGTAGTAAAAATTCTGACTGGCTCCGCCCCCATCTATTCTCTGCTTCCCAAGTTCCAGCTGATCAGGAGGAAATGGGGATTTTGCAGTAACCTTCCCCTGGAGTGGGGTGGGAATGGAGATTTTACAGTATCCTTTCCCTACCATGGCAATCAAGCCACACCCACCAAGCCATGCCATGCCCACCAAGCCATGCCCACAGAACCGGTAGTAAAAAAAAATTGAAACCAACCACTGGTCTGAAGTTAACCTTGGAGTTAATCTATGCTGATCCGAGTGCTGATTACTGGTGGAGAGGTGCTGGAGTCTTTTTCTCTTTTGGGCTGGTTGATTGTCTCTTTTGCATAGTCTCTAGATGTTGGTAATGTCTACAGGTATGTGTCAATTGATGACTGATTTGTCAGAGTGCCAGGCATCTAGAAATTCCTTGGCATTTTTGGACTTGGCCTGGTCTAGGATTGTCACATTTTCCCAACTGATATTATGGTTAAATCTGTTTATATGTTATGAAATTAAAGAATTTTTGTCATTTTTTAATAGTAATTGTACTAAGCGTTACAGTTTCCTAGAAAAAAACCAAACTACTCCAAAAGGGGAAAAAATAACAAGTGCAGGAAAAAAATGCACTTTTTTTTTTAAAATGGCTGCATGAGCCATCCAGAGTCAAT
This sequence comes from Ahaetulla prasina, assembly GCF_028640845.1. Taxonomy (NCBI): domain Eukaryota; kingdom Metazoa; phylum Chordata; class Lepidosauria; order Squamata; family Colubridae; genus Ahaetulla; species Ahaetulla prasina. The sequence continues at coordinate 88,947,988 of NC_080541.1, read as the reverse complement.
GGGAGTAAGGTAGCCAGAGGTGGCTTTCAGAAGGTTCTCACCAGTTCTGGAGAACCGGTAGTGGAAATTTTGAGTAGTTCGGAGAAGCAGTAGTAAAAATTCTGACTGGCTCCGCCCCCATCTATTCTCTGCTTCCCAAGTTCCAGCTGATCAGGAGGAAATGGGGATTTTGCAGTAACCTTCCCCTGGAGTGGGGTGGGAATGGAGATTTTACAGTATCCTTTCCCTGCCATGCCACCAAGCCATGCCCACCAAGCCACACCCACAGAACTGGTAGTAAAAAAAATTTGAAACCCACCACTGAAGGTAGCATATTAATTAAATAAACAAACAAGGCAGACTGTATGAACCTGTTATTGAGCATTATGGGATACCAGAATCACAATTCCAGTTTTCTTTCTCTATCCACAACACATACTTATCAATCCCACCCCCCTCAAAAAAAAATGAAGGGGAGAAAAAATAGCAGTGAAACTCACCTGCTCAATCTTAGGGTAATGACTAAAACATTGGAAGGGCTTCAGAATTTAGGGTTGAAATCTGTGTACGTTTACAGAGCACGGTGCTCAATTCCAGCTATATAATTTAAATGACTGCTGGGAGAAAGAACCATGATTGATTTCTTGACATTTAATATATTGTCAACTGCTGACAGCCATCACTTGAAAATTGCAGGTGTAAGGGAAACCAAGATGTTTTCATTGGGTGTGTTTTGAGACTACAGAAAAATGTTGTGTTATGCGCTGGTTAAAACAAAACAATATGAAAGATCAAAGAGCCAATCAGTGACAATGTCAAGCCAATAGAAAGACAGGCAGATTGATAGATAGAATTCCTAAGTGGGTTAATGCATATGTAGGATTTCCTTGTAAAATAGTGAAATTGGCCAAGGTGCTGCCAGCTTGGACCTTTTCTTTACTACACTCTAAAATTTAACTGGATCTCATATATTTCTGATCAGTATGTGAGAAACTTGAATGGAGAGGGTGATGGGTATAGAGATTATAAAAAATGGTCTTGAAGGACAGTGGGAAGATGCATTACCAAGGCAGTGATTAGATACATTCTACTGAAGCCCATTCCAAGAATCTAACTGGAAAAGTTAATTAGGGCCTCTCCCTAATGCACCTGAAGATAGAGTAAGGGAGATGGGAAGCATATTCAGACTTGCAAGTTACTATTTACTGTAGTTCCTGTAATAATATAGTATTAGACCAATATAGAATTGGTTTCTTGGTTTGGTCTACCCATAAGGCTGATAGTAAGTGAGGTATCTTACAAAGGGCTGAAGAAATTGGTAGAAGGAGATCAGTACACGAAAGCCGTGCTAGTAGGCCCTGGTAATTCATCAAGTACATGGAAAATTTTAAATTATTCCAGATCGGCTGAAAGTTGAATGTTTCATGCAGTCATGTTGATGAAATCACAAGCTCTGCTAAGCATTTTAACTGTTGCTGAAAAACACAACTGAGCCATGCAATTTGTATTCTAAGAGTAACACAAATACTAGAGGGAATCTTCTCATAATGAGCGCTCGGTCATAACTCAACTTTTGAAAATTCTAATCTTCTCAGATCATAATTAATATTGTGACTCATATTATTGATTTTTTAAAAAAAAAACCAAAATGTGAAACGCATCTTTTTAAAATTCTGTTAACAATTCTTTCTTGGCAGTCATTGGGATTTCTGTATGCAGATGATCTAATTCCATTTTAAAAGCTAAATTTATGGGTAGAACTCATTATTTTTTAATTAAAAGCCTCTTCCATTGTACTTTTTGTGTTTTAAAGTCTTTTGCCGCAATCTCTCCCTCTCCCCCGGTTTTTCTAGATTCTGAGAATAGCCAACAGCAGGAGCTTGCAAGAAACTAAATTGTGCCACTGGCAATGGTGATAGCAGAAAATGTTTTCTGGAGGACCCTCTGGCTGTGATGAGAGGTAAATTATTTAATAGGCATATAAATAAACTAGAGCTCCTAGCAGAGGATTAAAATATCCATAACCCTGGAGCCTGTGAAATTGCAGGAACTGTTATTCAAATCCATTAGGGGAAATTTGTATGTAATATGTTCATAAGGTAAAGGAAAGGTTCCCCTTGCAAATACGTGCTAGTCGTTGCTGACTCTAGGGGGCGGTGCTTATGTCCGTTTCAAAGCCGAAGAGCCAGTGCAGTCCGAAGACGTTTCCTTGGTCATGTGCCGGCATGACTCAACGCCAAAGGCACATGGAATGCTGTTACCTTCCCAAAAAACTTGCATTTTTACGTGCTTTCGAAACTGCTAGGTTGGCAGAAGCTGGGACAAGTAACGGGAGCTCACCCTGTTACGTGGCAGCACTAGGGATTCGAACCGCTGAGCTGCTGACCTTTCGATTGACAAGCTCAACGTCCTAGCCCCTGAGCCACCGTGTCCCTACAACCACCTTTACCTTTAATATGTTTATATGACTTAACAATTGCATGTTCACAGATAAATGAGAACATAGTTCAGAGGTTTCATGGATACTATAGATCAGATATACATACCTTTGGGTGTCAGGTGAGACACCCATTTGGAAGATCAAAAAAATTGAACACATAGTATAGAAATGTTATAGGAAAAGCTCTATCCCATATATTTGTGTCAACATTGTTTTCCTTAAACTTCCCCCTCCCCCCTTTTGGATTCTTTTTCTTTTAAATTATATTAAATTTTGAAGGGGAAAGAGTTACAATACTTTGCCCCTCATTTAGTGACTCTGAGCCTATCTTACTATCTTGGCCTAATGCTTATTACAGGGTTATTGTTTGGGGATAAAAAGAAGCAAGATTCACACATAAATCCTTTGACCTCGTCAATGGGATATAAGTATGAGACAGAAATGTTTTACTTTCAGGCCTGCCTTTCCCTCAAACATTTATTTGGAATCTGCCCTCCTATTATTTAAAGCCATTATTCATGTTGTACATTCTAGAATGATAGAGAATAGGTCTTAATATTATTTAACAACCTTTTGTATCTAAAGGATGTTCTCCTTTCTTAATCTTTTCTTCTCAAGATTGAACATTCCAAGTTCCTTTAGTTAAACTTCATAGGATTTAGTTTTAATCCTCTGACCATCCTTATTCTTCTTCCCTGAACTTGCTTTATCTATACAGTTTTCAAGACTAAAATGCATAAATGGACACATCGTCCTCTAGGCATTTGATACAAATATGGATACAGCTTCATGGCACCTATTCAGTACTTCTATTTTTTATTGGTAAAGGTAAAATACAAAACAACCCCCGCCAAAAAAAACCCCAAAATGAAACAAAACAAAAGCATTCAGCACTAACAACAACAACAACAACAACGAAAAAAGTGTATAAAAAAGAGAGAGAAAAAATGATTGAAATACCAATTGAATTTAACATTTAGCATATAGATTGTTAATAGAAAATTAAAACAAAATCTGGATAGTGGACATGGCAGTACCTGGAGACAGCAGAATAGAAAAGAAAGAACTGGAGAAAATCACAAAATACAAAGATCTGCAAATAGAAGCACAAAGGCTATGGAAAAAGAAAGCAAAGATAGTACCAGTAGCAATAGGTGCCTTGAATGCAACGCCAAAACATCTTCATTTCCACTTGAACACAGTGGCGTTGCCAAAGCCACCCTCAGTCAATTGCCAAAGACTGCTTTACTTAGAACAGTTTACATCTCATGACAATACCTTTAACACCGTCAAACATTTGCCTATCCAAGGTCCTTGGGAAGGACTCAGTAGGCAAACATTTAGATAAAATAAATCTAAACTTAGGGCTCACTGTGTGATGAATCATAATAATGATAATACTGGATATGTTTTTACCCCATTTCAGTCTCTATTTTAAAAAGTGCTAACATTATCTGATCCTGGAAAGTTAATACTATGGAAACACCATTATATTTGAAAGTGGAAGAAAATTGAATAGGGATTTGTAGATAAATTATCAGGATCTTTCATATGCTTTACATACCTGGGGGGAAGCTCTATGATTTTACCTGAAGCATTCCAAAGACTCCTGACCAATAAATGTGTTCATGTCATCTTTATTAATGACTGAAGTTCAGATAATTATGCAGTGAAGTGTGGCAGTAGTTTATTATCACCTGGAGTTGAGAGAAGAGAAGCAAGATTCACACATAAATCCTTTGACCTCGTCAATGGGATGTAAGTACGAGACAGAAATGTTTTACTTTCAGGCCTGCCTTTCCCTCAAACATTTATTTGGAATCTGCCCTCCTATTATTTAAAGCCATTATTCATGTTGTACATTCTAGAATGATAGAGAATAGGTCTTAATATTATTTAACAACCTTTTGTATCTAAAGGATGTTCTCCTTTCTTAATCTTTTCTTCTCAAGATTGAACATTCCAAGTTCCTTCAGTTAAACTTCATAGGATTTAGTTTTAATCCTCTGACCATCCTTATTCTTCTTCCCTGAACTTGCTTTATCTATACAGTTTTCAAGACTAAAATGCATAAATGGACACATCGTCCTCTAGGCATTTGATACAAATATGGATATAGCTTCATGGCACCTATTCAGTACTTCTATTTTTTATTGGTAAAGGTAAAATACAAAACAACCCCCTCCAAAAAAAAACCCAAAATGAAACAAAACAAAAGCATTCAGCACTAACAACAACAACAACAACAACAACGAAAAAAGCGTATAAAAAAGAGAGAGAGAAAATGATTGAAATACCAATTGAATTTAACATTTAGGATATAGATTGTTAATAGAAAATTAAAACAAAATCTGGATAGTAGACATTGGCATTATCTGGAGGCAGAAGAATAGAAAAAAAAGAACTGGAGAAAATCACAAAATACAAAGATCTGCAAATAGAAGCACAAAGGCTATGGAAAAAGAAAGCAAAGATAGTACCAGTAGCAATAGGTGCCTTGAATGCAACCCCAAAACATCTGCATTTCCACTTGAACACAGTGGCGTTGCCAAAGCCACCCTCAGTCAATTGCCAAAGACTGCTTTACTTAGAACAGTTTACATCTCATGACAATACCTTTAACACCATCAAACATTTGCCTATCCAAGGTCCTTGGGAAGGACTCAGTAGGCAAACATTTAGATAAAATAAATCTAAACTTATGGCTCACTGTGTGATGAATCATAATAATGATAATACTGGATATGCTTTTACCCCATTTCAGTCTCTATTTTAAAAAGCGCTAACATTATCTGATCCTGGAAAGTTAATACTATGGAAACACCATTATATTTGAAAGTGGAAGAAAATTGAATAGGGATTTGTAGATAAATTATCAGGATCTTTCATATGCTTTACATACCTGGGGGGAAGCTCTATGATTTTACCTGAAGCATTCCAAAGACTCCTGACCAATAAATGTGTTCATGTCATCTTTATTAATGACTGAAGTTCAGATAATTATGCAGTGAAGTGTGGCAGTAGTTTATTATCACCTGGAGTTGAGAGAAGAGAAGGACATCAGTATAGTTATTAATTGTTTCTATACATAAGAATTAGACCGAAGGCATAATTTTACTCAAGCTGAAATTTCAGCAAGGTCACAGAAAAAGAGAGCTATCTGCTGGATTGTCCATGCTGACCTCCTTTAGCCCCATGATTTTTTTTAAAAGTTGAAACTGATCAATTTTTTTTAAAATAATTTTTATTTCCATTTTCCAACTTCATATTTATGTACAAACTATTATCCATCATTAATCATTAATTTTTATTTTTTACTGATTCAGGCCTGCCCGATTGCCACTTCCTTTCTTCACAACCTCCCTATCTACCCTCTACTACAGGGGTGTCCAAACTATGGCCCGCGGGCCAACTGCGGCCCGCGGGTCAGTTTTTATTGGCCCGCAGCAAATTCTGGAAGTATAATTTAATATGGCCCTTTTGCTGCGGCTCGCTCCCCCCCATGGGCTGGGAATAATGAAGGGAGGGGGCAGAGGAGGCGGCGAGCGGGAAAGAGGCTGCTGGCCGTGCCTGCCCCCAGCAGTTCTACCCTCGCCTTCCTCGGGCCGCCTGGCGAGGCTCCTCGCGCCTCCCCATGTCGGACACGCGTGGCGGCAGTGACAGCCATCGAGAAACAGGTGAGGGGGCGGCAAGCGCGAAAGAGGCTGCTGGCCGTGCCCGGCCCAGCAGTTCTATCCTCGCCTTCCTCGGGCAGGGAATAACGAAGGGAGGGGGGGAGGAGGCGGCGGCAAGCGCGAAAGAGGCTGCTGGCCGTGCCCGGCCCAGCAGTTCTACCCTCGCCTTCCTTGGGCAGGGAATAACGAAGGGAGGGGGGGAGGAGGCGGCGGCAAGCGCGAAAGAGGCTGCTGGCCGTGCCCGGCCCAGCAGTTCTATCCTCGCCTTCCTCGGGCAGGGAATAACGAAGGGAGGGGGGGAGGAGGCGGCGGCAAGCGCGAAAGAGGCTGCTGGCCGTGCCCGGCCCAGCAGTTCTATCCTCGCCTTCCTCGGGCAGGAATAACGAAGGGAGGAGGCGGCGGCAAGCGCGAAAGAGGCTGCTGGCCGTGCCCGGCCCAGCAGTTCTATCCTCGCCTTCCTCGCGCAGGGAATAACGAAGGGAGGGGGGGAGGAGGTGGCAGCAAGCGCGAAAGAGGCTGCTGGCCGTGCCCGGCCCAGCAGTTCTATCCTCGCCTTCCTCGGGCAGGGAATAACGAAGGGAGGGGGGGGGAGGCGGCGGCAAGCGCGAAAGAGGCTGCTGGCCGTGCCCGGCCCAGCAGTTCTATCCTCGCCTTCCTCGGGCAGGGAATAACGAAGGGAGGGGGGGAGGAGGCGGCGGCAAGCGTGAAAGAGGCTGCTGGCCGTGCCCGGCCCAGCAGTTCTATCCTCGCCTTCCTCGGGCCGCCTGGTGAGGCTCCTCGCGCCTCCACCCCTTGGGCAGGGAATAACGAAGGGAGTTTCAAGTTCATACCAAATACAAAACAAAAGCCAAGATCAGGGGTGTCCAAACTTGGTCTCTTTAAGACTTGTGGACTTCAGTTCCCAGAGTTCCTCAGCCAGCTTTGCTGGCTGAGGACTCTGGGAGTTGAATCCACAAGTCAAGGACAAGTTTGAACACCTAACAAATGAATGAATATGAAACATTTTCCCCCCTTAAACGAAGATGATATCCACCTATTGTCGCTTTATACTAGACCGACTGTCTCCATCTGTATTGTAATGTCCCAGGTTTTCAGCCCTCTAATATACTCCTAAATATTTACCACGAGTCATCAGAAATGGCAGCACCGAAGCAAAGCAAGACAGCAAGTGAGTGTAGAAGATTTCAAACACGGTGGGAAAATGAATATTTCTTTAAAGAAATCAACGGAAAGTGTGTCTGTTTGATTTGCAATGAAGATGTTGCCGTGATGAAAGAGTATAATGTCCGTCGGCACTATGAGACCAAGCATCAGAGCTACGCATCGTACACAGGTGCCAAACGAGCACAGAAATTCAAGCAAATGGCAGCTAGCCTGCAAGCTCAACAACAGTTTTATTTCGTGCTAACAAAATACAGGAAAACGCCACAGCAGCAAGCTATGAAGTCGCAAAACTTATTGCCCAGCATGGCAAACCGTTCTCAGGCGGTGATTTCAAAAAGCGGCCCCCCATCAAAGTCACAGAAGTAATGTGCCCGGAAAAAGTGCAGGATTTCAACAATGTGACCTTATCCAGAAATACAGTGGTGCGGAGAATCGAGGACTTGTCAGCTAACCTGAAACTTCAGCTGAGAGAGAAAGCTTGTGCTTTTGATTTTTACTCGATAGCATGCGATGAGAGCACAGGCATACAGACACCGCACAGCTTTTAATTTTTTGCGGGAGTCGATGATAATTTTGCTGTCGGAGGAGCTGCTTGATATGATGAGCCTAAAAGGCACAACGACAGGTGGAAATATTTTTGACGCTGTGTCAGAGGCAGTTGAAAAGATGGGGCTTAAATGGGACAAGCTCTGTGGAGTAACAACGGATGGAGCTCCGGCCATGACGGGTGAGCGCAAAGGAATGGCATCCATGGTGTGCGTCAAGGTAAAAGAGAGCGGAGGTGAGGCTGTTAGGATGCACTGTATAATCCACCAAGAAGCACTGTGTGCCAAGACTGTGCAGCTGGGCGATGTGATGAACACTGTTGTAAAAACTGTCAACATAATTCGAGCTAGAGGACTGTACCACAGGAATTTCAAGCTTTCTTATCTGACGTGGATGCTGAATACGGGGATGTACTCTACCACTCTGATGTGCGCTGGCTCAGCCGTGGCTCTGTGCTGCAGCGGTTTTATTCGCTGAGATCAGAAATCGACAATTTTTTGAAAGAGAAGGACCGACCTCTTCATGAACTGAGTGACCCTCTGTGGCTGGCAGACCTGGCATTTTAGTTGATCTTACTCATCATCTGAATACACTGAACAAGAACCTACAAGGCAAAGAACAGCTGGTATCACACCTGTATGCGCACATGAAAGCCTTCTGTGTAAAGCTCCGCCTGTTTGAGACACAACTACGAAGCTTTAATGCTGTACACTTCCCTCGCTGTCTGAAATCAAGTCTGCTTTTCCAAAGGCAGACCTTTCTGCTAAAAAGGAGAAATATGTTTCTGTAATTACATCTCTCGTGACAGAATTCAACCAGCGTTTTCAAGATTTTTCTGTCATTGAAAAACAAATCAAGCTGTTCTCGACCCCCTTCCTGGTGGATGCAGAAGAAGTGGAGGAGAGTCTGCAGTTAGAACTGATTGAAATGCAATGTGATGATTCTCTGAAGAGTCAACATCAGCTTCTCTCCTCCTGACTTCTATCAGAATTTGGATCATGCCAAGTTTCCTCTGATGAGACGCCATGCAAAAAGAATGATGAGCCTGTTCGGCTCAACATACATATGTGAACAAACATTTTCTCTGTTAAATCAGAACAAAAGCAGACTGAGATCCAGAATGACTGATAGCCATCTCTGTGAAGTCCTTCGTGTCTCAACCACCAAACTTTCTCCTGACATCCCAGCCATCCTTCAATCCAAAGGACAGCATCACTGCTCCCACTGAGAGCAATGTTCTTCACATTATAGGCGAGTTAGAAATACACACAGTAATCATGTGTCAATATGTCACCTCTTGTGTGTGGCCCGGGCCACACATGAATTTACTAGGCTTATATACTGTTTGTTGTCCAGCCGCATGCCTTTCTGAATAATTATATTTAAAAATATTACATTAAAAATCAACATAACACAAACACACACGTACACAAACATAGAGATACACATGCACATATATATAACTCACACACATATAGTATACTTAAGCCTAAACTGTGCATAGGGACTACCCAGACGGCTGAAAAAAGTGATTTCTGACAGGTTCTCACACTTTTGACTGGTCCTCACACGTACAACTATCTTTACATTTTGCACCCTATCTTGTAACCGTGGTGAAGAGAAGCAGTTGTGAAATGAGTGATATGGTTGTTAAAAATGCTGCAATGGGCATAAATGTGAGGATGGTCATAAGTGTGAGGACTGGTCAAAAATTACTTTTTTTAGCCCTCTGAGTAGTTTCTATGCCCATAGCCACATCCACTCAGTCACATGAGCAGTTAGCCACGCCCACCAGTCACATGACCACCAAGCCACACCCCAAAATAAGCCACGCCCATCCCCGTGGCCCGGCCTTTGCTTATTTTTCTGTATTTGGCCCTCACTCAAAAAAGTTTGGACACCCCTGCTCTACTACTTTCACATCCTTCATCTCCTTCACTTTACTACTTCCTCTCCTCCTTCTCCACTCCTCCCTTCTTCCACCCTATCTAACCTTCTCATTCCCCTCCTCCTTCTCTACTCTTTCCTACCTACTTTCTTCCCTCCTTCTACTCCTCTCTCCTTTTCTTTCTGAAATGGCAGTCGAGCATCCCCAATATCATTTTAAATTTTAATTTCATATCTTCAAAAATTACTGTACATTAATAATCAATCCATGTATCATTTTCCCCCCTTTCCCCCCTCCTCCCCCTTCCCCCCCCCCCAGACTGATCAATTCTTATTGTGAAATTTGATGGCTGTAGAGATCACAATGGAAAAAGAAAGATTACAGAGGAGGCGAAAGATGGTTTTTCTGGTAATTCAGGGCACCTCGATGAAAAATCTGCAGTACGAATCAAAAAGAATTAAGCATTTACTCCAATGAACATCACTAAATTAATATGTGAGATTTACCAATTATTAAATAGTAATCCTCGTTGTCTAGACAGTGTACTAGACAGGCAAATCTAGACAGCAAACTAAAAAGCAGACACATCACCCTGCCAACAAAAGTGCATATAGTCAAGGCTATGGTTTTCTCACTTGCAATGTATGGCTGTGAAAGCTGGACCATAAGAAAGGCTGAGCAGCAAAGAATTGAAGCCTTTGAACTATGGTGCTGGAGAAGACTCCTGAAAGTCCCTTGGACTGCAAGTCAATCAAACTGGTCAGTCCTAGAGAAGATCAATCCTGACTGCTCTTTAGAAGGCCAGATCCTGAAGACAAAGCTCAAATACTTTGGCCACCTAATGCAAAGGAAGGACTCACTGGAGAAGAGCCTAAGCTGGGAAAGATTGAGGGCAAAAGAAGAACAGGATGACAGAGAATGAGGTGGCTGGATGGAGTCACTGAAGCAGTCAGCGTGATCTTAAATGGACTCCAGAGGATGGTAGGGGACAGGAAGGCCTGGGGTCATGATGGGTTGGACACAACTTTGCAACTAATAACAACAGACCCACACTATCACTGGGACTTTATATTTTCCCCTAGCTTCCAGCTCTATAGAAACTGACCTATCTTTAAGGGGAAAAAAGTATTTCGTGTCTCAACCACCAAACTTTCTCCTGACATCCCAGCCATCCTTCAATCCAAAGGACAGCATCACTGCTCCCACTGAGAGCAATGTTCTTCACATTATAGGCGAGTTAGAAATACACACAGTAATCATGTGTCAATATGTCACCTCTTGTGTGTGGCCCGGGCCACACATGAATTTACTAGGCTTATATACTGTTTGTTGTCCAGCCGCATGCCTTTCTGAATAATTATATTTAAAAATATTACATTAAAAATCAACATAACACAAACACACACGTACACAAACATAGAGATACACATGCACATATATATAACTCACACACATATAGTATACTTAAGCCTAAACTGTGCATAGGGACTACCCAGGCGGCTGAAAAAAGTGATTTCTGACAGGTTCTCACACTTTTGACTGGTCCTCACACGTACAACTATCTTTACATTTTGCACCCTATCTTGTAACCGTGGTGAAGAGAAGCAGTTGTGAAATGAGTGATATGGTTGTTAAAAATGCTGCAATGGGCATAAATGTGAGGATGGTCATAAGTGTGAGGACTGGTCAAAAATTACTTTTTTTAGCCCTCTGAGTAGTTTCTATGCCCATAGCCACATCCACTCAGTCACATGAGCAGTTAGCCACGCCCACCAGTCACATGACCACCAAGCCACACCCCAAAATAAGCCACGCCCATCCCCCCCCCCCCCGTGGCCCGGGCCTTTGCTTATTTTTCTGTATTTGGCCCTCACTCAAAAAAGTTTGGACACCCCTGCTCTACTACTTTCACATCCTTCATCTCCTTCACTTTACTACTTCCTCTCCTCCTTCTCCACTCCTCCCTTCTTCCACCCTATCTAACCTTCTCATTCCCCTCCTCCTTCTCTACTCTTTCCTACCTACTTTCTTCCCTCCTTCTACTCCTCTCTCCTTTTCTTTCTGAAATGGCAGTCGAGCATCCCCAATATCATTTTAAATTTTAATTTCATATCTTCAAAAATTACTGTACATTAATAATCAATCCATGTATCATTTTCCCCCCTTTCCCCCCTCCTCCCCCTTCCCCCCCCAGACTGATCAATTCTTATTGTGAAATTTGATGGCTGTAGAGATCACAATGGAAAAAGAAAGATTACAGAGGAGGCGAAAGATGGTTTTTCTGGTAATTCAGGGCACCTCGATGAAAAATCTGCAGTACGAATCAAAAAGAATTAAGCATTTACTCCAATGAACATCACTAAATTAATATGTGAGATTTACCAATTATTAAATAGTAATCCTCGTTGTCTAGACAGTGTACTAGACAGGCAAATCTAGACAGCAAACTAAAAAGCAGACACATCACCCTGCCAACAAAAGTGCGTATAGTCAAGGCTATGGTTTTCTCACTTGCAATGTATGGCTGTGAAAGCTGGACCATAAGAAAGGCTGAGCAGCAAAGAATTGAAGCCTTTGAACTATGGTGCTGGAGAAGACTCCTGAAAGTCCCTTGGACTGCAAGTCAATCAAACTGGTCAGTCCTAGAGAAGATCAATCCTGACTGCTCTTTAGAAGGCCAGATCCTGAAGACAAAGCTCAAATACTTTGGCCACCTAATGCAAAGGAAGGACTCACTGGAGAAGAGCCTAATGCTGGGAAAGATTGAGGGCAAAAAAAGAACAGGATGACAGAGAATGAGGTGGCTGGATGGAGTCACTAAAGCAGTCAGCGTGATCTTAAATGGACTCCAGAGGATGGTAGGGGACAGGAAGGCCTGGGGTCATGATGGGTTGGACACAACTTTGCAACTAACAACAACAAACCCACACTATCACTGGGACTTTATATTTTCCCCTAGCTCCCAGCTCTATAGAAACTGACCTATCTTTAAGGGGAAAAAAGTATTTCAGATGTGCAAAAATGTACTCTATTCTTATTTGTTGAAGTGGCAAAATGTGCAATATGTAAGCATCAATAATAACTGAATGCATGATTGAACATTTGCTGTTTAATTATCCTTTCTCTTGTGCAGGTGAGTGTGTGAATGCTTCATCTATTCTCTTTATCTGACATTATAGTCCATGGAAAAATAGATAACTGGAGGTGAGACAATTTGCATTCCCAGAGTTGGTGGTTGAATGAAAAAAACCTGTGGGTTTCCCTTGAAAACCCAGAGGTTAATCAACATGGTCTGCCCACTGCCTTTTATATAGTCTCAAGATTAGTTGAGACTCTTCAATTAATCTCCCTTCATTCTAGGAAGAAACTGATATCTACTCATCCCTCTGCTCTTTCAAAGAGTTTGTCCTAGCTATGCTAAGATCGGATTGTCCAGGGAGTAGGGATGCTTGAGAGATTGGGACTTTCTAGAACTTTACAAATGTGGTACATATAAGACTGTAATCAGATCATATGGAAGGCCTTCTGGGTTTTCAACCCTTTCCTGCAGGGATCAATATAAAGTCCATAACCAGAACCCAATTCAATGGGATATCTCTATTTCAATTTCTGCTGCATTCCACATTATGACAATTGATTGCCGCTGAAATGTATCAAATTATGCTTAAAGTTATATGCATTGAGGAAAAAAATGTGAGATAAATGTTGTCTGACTTCAAAAGTAAATTCCTCTTGGGACTCATTTTCAGATAAGATGGTATCAGGTTTGTGGTGAATAATACACATCTATTTTACGCAAATGAGTCTTTCATTCAGATACCTTCAGACCTGAATTACTACTGCAGATTCTGCTTAAACATCCAGCAAAATAGTTCACTGTCAATTGACAAGTTCCACCAAAACCAACTCTATCACATCATTTAATGGCAGTGAAAGTAGCTCACAAACAACATTTATTCTCTGCTCATTTTTCATATAAGAAGATGGGGGGAAAAGGTGGGTGCATAGTTATGGACAAATGCTTTTGTTTACACATACACCTATGAAGACAGAAACACACACACACAAACACACACACACACACACACTAAAATTGATGATACATGGATTGTGTGACTGTACTCAATTTTCAAGAGTCTATCAATTCAGTATTTGGAAAGTGAGATGATTTTTATGAAGAAGGCATCCACATACGAGTTTCCATTCATCAACATTGAAATTATTGTTAAGTCAAACTTTACCCCAAAAGCAGAAAAATAATTGTTCATATGATACAGCTATGAATGCTGAAGGTTGGTAGTTTTGTTGTGTGTATGTATGTTCTTTTTTTTTAACTTTCCTGTTTAGATTACTTATCGATCTGAATAAATGAGATGAGAATGATGCATTCAGTACATAAATATACTATGGATGATTACTCTGACCTTCCCAAATTGATTTTTTTATTGCTGGCTAGCCAAGTTGAATACAGAGGAGGAAGGGAGCAGATTTGGTCACTGGACTCTTAATTTTTAAACAACCCTATAAGCAACAGCCTCTTAAAATGGAAATGTTAATAGCTTCAATTAAAGCTCCTAGCACAGCTGATCGATACATGACCCTCCATGTAACTCTTCCCCATAACCACTGGAATTTAATATACATGAAATAAAGCTCAGAAAGATTCAGGAGGCATGACTTGAAAGCTACTGAGATATGGAGGCTCAATATACTGTAATAGCAATAATGTACGGTATGTCATTGTGTTGGGAATTGTATTACATAAGTATGGTAGTAAGTGTTTGCAATGCTGGATATATGTCTTTAGTAGTAGATACGATGCAAGATAATAATAATGCTTCTTTTAAGTCAAAACTATCACACAGGTGGTGTCATGTGAAAAGAACTCCATAAGGGTTTATTTTTTTATTTTATTTTTATTTGAATTTATATCCCGCCCTTCTCCGAAGACTCAGGGCGGCTTACAATGTGTTAAGCAATAGTCTTCATCCATTTGTATACTATATACAAAGTCAACTTTTATTGCCCCCAATAATCTGGGTCCTCATTTTACCTACCTTATAAAGGACACAACCTCCTCTTGGCTATTCATGTGTCAGTGAAAAAATACAAATATCTGTTTTGTGTTAGCTAGCTGATAAGAGAACATGAAAGTAGAGGGATTTTTGTTTTGCTTTTCATAGGAAAATGTTCCTGTAGGAATAAGAAGGCATTCAAAATGGAGTCTTAATTAACATAGGAACTTTGGGAAAGAACTACTTTCCCAAAGTATTGGAATAAAGGATGTTGTACAATGTCTGCCAACTAGGTGGATCCTTACAGATGTGGTTGCTGAAGATTGGCAGTTTTTTTTAAAAGCACTTGGGAAGCCTGGATACCTAGCAATGACTAGGCAGTGTTGAAGCTTTATTCTGTCCCAGGCATGATGGAAAGCACTTAAATGGAAAGAGAGATTCACATTCAGAGATATGGCCAAGATGAAGAAGCAGACATGCCCTGGAAGATTGGAAGATGATCCCTCTACAGAGGATTTCTCAGGGATTGCAAAAGATAGAATTGTACTGGCCAGAGGGCGGAAAAAGTTGCCAGGTTGACCAACAGGGTTATTACTGTCCACTTGTATTAAACCTTATGTTAATTCTAAAATTAGAATATTTAGAAAAAGTATTTAGAAATATAGGCACATATACACTCAACTAACTCATAAAACTACATGGAAAGAGCAAAGAGATTATCATAGTAGCAGGAGCACCCATGACACAGATAGGGTAAATCCTGATGCCCTCCCCCCAACCTATGGCATAGCTCGTAGTGAAAAGAGATTTCTCCGTTGTTCAAATATTTTCAGGTTAGGAACATGGAACTTCTAGCAAAGCTGAATATTGTTAAGAACAAAATGGATAGGCTCAACGTTGATATACTAGGCATCAGTGAAGTTCACTGGACTGTCCATGGTTTCTTCAAGTCTGATGGATCATATCATACACTGATCTGACAATGATACCACCAAAAGAAGAGGAATGGGTTTCATACTACATATTGCATTAAAAAAATGGGCAGAACCATAGAAAGTTTTTGGTCAGTAATAGGATAATGGCAACATGTATCAACAAAAAACCTCACAATATGATAATTCTGCAAGTTTATACTCTCACTGCTGACTCAGCAGTAGAGAACATCAGGTTTCTATGCTGGAATTCAGAAACTCTGAAACAAACACCAAAGAAAGACATTATCTATATTATTGGAGATTTCCGTGCAGAAGCGGAAGAAATGGAAGAAACAAAGATGAGAGGCAAGTTTGTCCTTGGTGAATGAAATAAGACAGGATAACATCTGATTCAACTATGCCATGAACAACTAAGCATAATGAATACGTGGTTCAAACAACCCAAGTGACAACTATACATTTGGACTTCAGCAAATAGAGAACATCAACAACAAATTGACTATATATTATACCAAAAAAAGTGGAAAAGTCCCATCCTTGCTATGAAAACATTCCCCGGTGCAGATTGTGGGTCATACCATGAACTATTAGCTACCAAGATAAACTTCAGGTGCTACAGTGTAAAATGACCACCTGTGATTCAGAAATTTGATGTCGAGAAGATTCCCTTGGCATATGCAGTTGAAGTCAAGAAGAGAATTCAACTGCTCAACATCACAGAAAGACAACCACGTAGACTAAGGGAAGAAATAAAAACATCCATCACTGAAATAGCCTAAGAACATAATAGGTACAAGAAACCATGGAATTGGCCAGATAGATATAAGAAGTTACAACAGAGACTGCAGAAAAGAGAAGGGACGTAAAAACTATTGGTATCAGGGAAGAAATGTGAAGATTGCTCCATGGCTTAGGACCTGGGTACTTACGGGACCGCCTGCTGTTACCACACGCCTCCCACCGACCCGTACGCTCCCATAGAGAGGGACTTCTCAGGGTGCCGTCCGCCAAACAATGTCGGCTGGCGGCCCCAGGAAGGCCTTCTCTGTGGGGCTCCCACTCTGGAACGAACTTCCCCGGGTTTACGCCAAATACCCGACCTTGGACATTTCGTCAGCGAACTCAAGACTCATCTTTTTATCCAGCATGAGGCTGGCTTAAATTGGGATTTTAATGTTTAAATTCATTAATTTTAAACGGGGTTTTCTTAGTATGGTAAATTTTAATTATTGGGCTAATTTAAAATAAGTTTTTTAAATCGTATTTTAAATTTGTATATTGTATTGTCGGTTTTATTATGCCTGTACACCGCCCTGAGTCCTTCGGGAGAAGGGCGGTATAAAAATCAAATAAAATAAATAAATAAATAAATAAATAAGATTAAACGTAAAATTTCAGAGAGGTCAAGAAAAGTTAGAAAAGGTTATGGGGTGAAGAATGTAAGAAATGGGAGTTTCTTTCATTGAGAGATCAGATAAGAGAGTGTTTCACTTATGTGAAGAAGGCCAGAAACCTCTTTATGGCAAAAAAAGACTATAGTCAAAGGATGTAATGGACAGGAATTATGTGACCAACAAGCAGTCAGAGAAAGATGGCAGAAATAGAAAAACTTTACACAAATTAAAAAGAAGACCAAGCCATTAAGAAGAGACGCTTACCTACCAGAAATGGAACAAAATATTCTGGAGGAGAAAGTAATGTGAGAACTCAACCAGTTGCCTAACTTGAAAGCTCCAGGAGTTGGTGGAATTCCTGCAGAGTTGCTAAGACTATTGCCAACAGAAGCACCAATAGCACTTTGCCTAAGTGTATGGAAGTCTACTCAGTGGCCAAAAGAATGGAAAAGGTCAATATTTATCCCAATACCAAAGAAAAGTGATATGAAAGACTGTTCCAATCAGAAAAACATAGCCTTGATGATACCAAACATGAGCAAATTTCTCTTGAAGATAATCCAGCAATATTTGAATCCAAACACAGAACTGCCCAATGTACAAGCAGAAATTTGGAAAGAAAGAAGAACATGTGATCATATTGTCAATCTATATTGGATGTGTTCTGTCCCTCCTCGCCTCCGTCCGAGAGATGGCTTAATTAGCCGGCACTATCAACTCTGGCAGCAAACTAGCGAGCGGATGCCAAGTGTCTCTGTTATCTCCCTTGACGCCGATGAGTCACCCAGGAACAAACAGTACTTCAGCTCTTAGTTAAACGGTTGATTTACCTTCTACGAAGAGGCACAGCAACTCTTGCTGCCTTTATATCCTGTGGGGTGTGGCTCCATGACTCAGCACTTCCTAGGCCTGCCCCACCCCTGCTTCTGTTGTTCCCACCTCTCCTGCCTATGAAACCTAGGGTCCAGCCAGGCTTGATTGCCATCAGCTGGGTCTGGAGGCATGACCTGGGGGGGGAAGAGTCAGGGGACGGAGGCCTCGTTATCTCTTCCACCTGGCCTGCCTCTGGCTCCTGGAGCTGAGCCAGGGAAGCCGGTGCTCCCGAGGTAAGTCCTGACGGCCCTTCTCCCTCACTTTCCAAGTCACTTTCTGGCAGGAGGCCCAGCTCGGGGGGCGCAGACACAACAGGATGATGGAAAAGCAAAGGAATACCAAAAAGGCCTCTGTGTGTTTCACTGATTACAGACAAGCCTTTGATTGTGTTGACCATAATGAGCTCTGGAACAGCCTCAAAGAACTGGGAATATCACCACACAACATCCAATTCATCCAGTCATTATACTTTGATCAAGCAGCCACTGTAAGAATGGAATATGGAGACACAAATTGGCTCAGATTTGGAAAAGGCACTTGGCAAGGTTGCATATTGTCACCTATACTATTCAACATGTACAGAGAGATAGTTATGAGAAATGCGCATTTGGAGGAATCTACCATTGGGGTTAAAATTGGTGGTAGGAATATCAACAACCTCCAATATGCTAATGATACAACATTGTTAGGGGAAAGCAAGTAGGATCTGGGGTGGCTAATCAAAGATGAAAGTGAAAAATTTGGACTGCACCTTAACATCAAGAAAACAAAGATAATGATAACTGCAGAGAACATACAGGTCAGAGTGCAGATTTACAATGAGATCACTGAAACAATAAAGGAATTCATCTTCCTGGGCTCTAAAATCAACCAAATTGATGGCTGCAGCCCTGAAATCAGAAGGCATATGGCACTTGGAAGAACTGTGAAGTCTGGCATAAATAACATCTGGAAGAGTAAAGACATCAGCCTCACAACCAAATGCAGATTAGTTAATGCAATATTTTGTCCAATTGCTACTTATGGCTACGAAACCTGGAGTCTGAAAAAGGAAGATAGGAGAAGGGTGGAGGCCTTTGAAGTGTGGTGCTGGAGGTGATTATTACTCATCACACAGACTGCAAAAATAACAAACCAAGAAGTCCAAGACTGAACCTCACCAAAGTTTGGCCAAGATCACCAAACAGAAGCTGTCATAGTTTGGTCATGTCATGAGAGCTTGCTCACTCGAAAAAATGGGAATGATCAGCAGAAAAAGGCAAGGGGCTACCCTAGTACTCAATGGCTGGACATTATAAAGGATGACACCTAGATGATACTATAAAGGGTGACACCTAGATGACCAAGGTGGATCTGAAGGAATGGTTGGATACGACTGAATGGCTGAGATTGACAACACTCAACTAAGAATAAATCTTGCAAACATATACATACTTGGATAAACTTTAGGTTGCTATTCAGTAAATTTTGGAGGGGGAGAGAGATCCACTTACTATGTATTTTAGTTCTCAGATAGAAATTTCACTCTCATCTTGGTTTCTTAGCTATAATAAAAACCATGGCAAAGCCAGGAGAGCCCAGGTTTAGCTTGGCAAGCTGTAAATAGTCTTGCAGTGAAGTGTATTTGAAAGTGAAATTGGATGCTGCTTGTCCAAGAAAATGTCCTATGTATGTTTTTTACTGTTGCTTAGATCAAATCCTAGGAACCTAAATGAGGCCTCAGTCACAGGATGCATTTCTATCCTGAGGAAACAATATGTATATACAATTGCAGGAATCCATCTTACTGAACATCTCCTTAATGTCTATTTGCCAATTTGTAGTTAACAGTTGTACGACAGTGATCTCTGGCTTGGAGCTGATAATAAAACTAGCCATTATGCTTCATTTCCAGAGTTAATTTCTTATTAGACATTGTGAATGACCTCGTGCAGGTATACACCTATAGCAAGAATTAGCAATGGTTATGACAACTAAAGCTTTCTCAGAAGCAATCAAATTAGCAGCAGATAAGCCACTGCAATTACAAAGCTAGTTAAACTTTTTTAAACACCTTTGTTTTTAAAACAAAGAATTTAAGTAGAAATCACAAGCAGGCCATTCCTACATAAAACAAACCGGAATACATCTAATTAACATAAGCATCTACATTCTGTTTTCTTAGGGCCTGGGGAGATGGATCTCAGTGCTTTGGTTAGAAATGTGTAGGTATTCAAAGCTTCTAAAAAAGGCAAGGAGAGATACTACAGAATATCCTTGAGAATTGAACACCTTTAATTGTTGTTGAGTCAATGAATGTTTTGTGACTGGCAAATGTACAGCTATAATCATGATCCTTTCCTTTCCTCATAGAGCAATCATTTTCTGAGCAAGCTTGCAACATACTTCCTCACTTCTGAATATGTCCATAGGTTAAGGATCCTGGTCTTTTGTGATAGACATTAGGGATCTTACTAAAAGTGGCTTCTTGAGAATGGCATTATCAGCAAGTCTTTTGCTAAGAACATCAAGAGTTGTGATTTCTCTGTTTTAAGCAGAGAGACTGTGTTGTCTTCACATTTGCTGTGAAAGCTTCCACATTTAAAAAAATAAATAACATGAGGGGAAAACTTTGCAAGGTGCAGTGAGTTTGGAAGTTTCTATGGGGAACGGGTCTGGAAGAATGAACTGACCTGTCTTACCACAAAGTGTTGCATGAAAATGGGTAACAAAAGAACCAAACTTGTGACATCTTAAAGCTAACCAAGTTATTGCAAACCTTTTGAGGATCACAGCCCAGTTCATCAAACACAGTAGATGTAATACATGAAAGCTGATGTGATAATAAATATTTTAGTGGCTAACTTGCCACAAGCCATTTTTGGTGGTACTTTTTTTAATATATATATATAAAGCCTAACATCATTATCCCTCTGGAAACCAGTATACATATATTTTCCAATTAGTAGCTGATAAGGATGTGTGAAATTTCCCTGAGGAATTTAGCTGATCTCCTAATAACACCTTTAAGCAGCTTTCCGAATTCTTCAGATGATGCGTCTAAAGAGAAATTTCTCCTTTCCTCTCGCATTCTGCAAAATTTTGTAGCATTATGTAGGGGTTGGAGAAATTTCTTTGGAAGTTCCAGAAGAGGAATCAAATGTGCGAATTTATTTGCAAATGGTTGACACACATAATTGAAGGATTGTCTTCACCTGATGAGTCTCAAATTCTGGAGGTCAGTTGTCTGCTAAGTGAAAGCCTAAAAGAGTTATTTGCAGCTTCTGGATGCTTCAGAACCACATTTCCCAGAAACTCTAGCCCTTTTGATAAGAATAAAGACTGCTAGACATTTCAGTGTAGGGAACTGCTGTAAGGACACAGGATCTCACGCCCTCTGTTAAATGTTCTCATGAAAGTTATTTCATGCTGAAATAGGGCTGACTAAATAATGTTTTTCCATCTTCATAGCTCCAGCTTTTTGACTATGAATACAGAGGGTGTGTTTACAGTATTTTCCTTGAAAAATAGAATATAAATGGAACAGCTTTAGGGAGTGGAGGTTTTGCAAATAAAAGTTTTGTTTTAAAGTTGCAATTCTTTTTTTGCTTAAAAATAAATAAGCTTATTTCCAACTCTGCTTCACATGCAGAGACCTGTGATCCTGATTTTCTTCAATTTCTCAATAAAATCTGAATCAAACAAGCCAACCTCAGATTATATTTTTCAGATGGTAGTCTGAGATTTTCTGTCTCTCCATGCCTCTCCCCTGTTTTGCCAAGTATTAGGTCAGTAATCAAGTATCCAAGACACTATTTCTTTTGGATTCAGAAACAATGAACACTCCAATGTTGGAAGAAAGGTCCATCAGTTCCAAGTGGGGAGAAAGACACTGGAAACAAGGAGACTGCTTGAAAAGATGGTTTAATGGTGGACAGGACCACATGGTTTTGAGGTCCTGAGCAAAAAAGCACATGAAAGGGAGGGAGGGAGGGAATTTTATACCCTCTGTTGGGTTTTGAATTTGAGCTTGTATTCTGATTGGTTATCAGATTCCCATGGGCCCCTTCAGGGGTAACTTTGTCGGTTGTTTTTTGAGTCCCAGGCCTGGTTGAATCTTGCTGGGTGATGATGTAATGAAGAGGTTATGGGCAATTCCTATTATGGCTGAGGGCTAATTCTACTTTTGTTGGATCTTGGGTGAGGGCATTTGCTTATGAATAAACCTAGCTATCTTTTTATCTCTTAAGTGCTGACATCTGCTGTGGGCTTTTGAGAGTGTGGGGGCTATTAAAAGTGAGTCTGCTTCCTGCCTAAAATACATGTTTGTCTATTTCTCATCCAGGGAGGTATAATATTCTGCCTTTTTAATATTTCCTAGAATATTTCTTTTTTTTTTAGGAGAGGGGTGGGTGCTAACTCCCTACACCAGTAAATAAAGGGATTTTAAACTTTATTGTTAGCTTAAGCAAACAAATTTAAAAGCATAACATAAAAAGCGTACATACCAAACAAGATAATATCCACATATTTTACAAGCTCCCATGAGTGTCTTAATAATGACAACAGATATACCCTAAAGTGATGAGTTTCCACAGTATCCTGTACTACGTTCTGTGCAAAACTGCCAACACATAACAACCTCAATATCAAAACCTGGACTTCCTCACCCTGCTATGGTCTGGAGACTGCAAGCTCTGATCTTGACTGCATGGCACATGACTCTGGATGGGAATCAAAAGTCTGAGATTTTCATAGCAAGAAAACTTTGAAGCTACACGAAGGTTCCCCTCTCCTCTATTCAGGAGTAAAATACTAAGCAGGCCATTTGAGAATGAGCGCTAAACCGCTACCTTTTCGGGGGATGAAGGGGGGGAAAAAATCAAAATATGGCACTAAACTCCTAGAAATAACAATGGTCTTCTGTATTGCCACTATATTCCTCCCCTAAAAGTAGCTATTTTGTAAAATAATTCATAGTCATATTTTACTTGCATCTTATTGTTCCTCCCCTATAATTATCCACTGGAACAGCTTTATTGGAATTCAAAAATTGTAGCTATTTTTAATAACAGTAAAAAAACAAACAAAAAGGATCAACATCTCAGGAAAACAAAAGAATTTAGCAAACTGTGTACGAACACTCCCCTTTTCCTATAACTTGACTCACTTTTTCCTCTAACAATAGGTTTGAGATGCTGGGTTGTTTTTTTTTCATTATATTGATTTTTTTTTATAATACAAAGCACAATGTATTGTTTCCGTGCAGATTTCACTGCAGTAATGCTTATCTAATATGATTAAAATATTGGTATTTTGTTGTTTAAAAATAGAATTTATTAGATATACATTAGATAATGTTCTCCATCCTTTGCCAAAAAAACATAAAATTGCATGTCATTTTTGTTTTCTAAATTTCATTGATTTTAAGACTCCTTTTGACCTATTACTAAGGGAGAGAAAATGGGACAGTCTGAGGCAAAACTAATGATAAAAGACTGCTTCAACTTATTCAGTTGCTTTATTCAAATATTCCATGAGAATTAGACATACTCCTTTTGGGCATTTATCTACAGCCTTTCCAATTTATAGAGGTTGCATATTAGCGCCTCTATTTTCTAATATATATTTAAAATAATCTAACTGCTTGTTGTTTCAGCCCATCACCCAGGGTAATGGGAATGACCTTAAGGATGAGGGGAAAATATATTGTCTATATGTCAGCTCTCCCAGGTAAACCAAACAGGAAACAGGACTAGATAAACTAATTCTAGCTTATTGCAAAGCTACATTAAACATTCTAGCAAATCTGAAGGTAGGAAATGCCTGCCATCACTTTTAACTGTCTGATCTAGGGTTGGGCTGCTGGGGGTTTGCAGGCATTTAGGAGAACCTCTAGCTAAGATTCTGTGCAGTTCAGAGAACCCCCAAATCCCACTCCTGGCTGGCCCTGCCCATCCCACCCCTCCCAGGAGTCCCCACCTGGCTCGTTTTGGATGCAGGTAAATGCAGGGGGCACACGGAGGCTCAGGGAGGGTGAAAAACAGGCCTACTGGAAGTTTTGGAAGCCTGGGAAGACTGTTTTCACCCTCCTGGAGGCTCGAGGAAAGACTCTGGAGCCCGGAGAGGGCAAAACTGCCTCCCCCAGGCGTGGTGCAGAAGGCTGACTAGGCCATGCCCACCATGGCCACGCCCACCCAGCAACCAGGCAGAGAACCCCTTACTAAAATTTATGAAGCCCAACCCTGGTCTGATCCATTAGAGCGGGTCCTTCTTTTCTAGCGTTCCTTTCCTTTCCTTTTTCTATAAACCCTTGGAGGCTCCTACCTCTCGTCTGATTTTTACCAGGCAGCATCTCTTCCCCTCATTCCCCAAAGCCAGCCAAACGCATTCAATTACAGTTGGAAACAATCAGGCAAGAGAGGGAGAAGCCCCCAGTGGCTTAACTGTCAGAGAAAGAAACTTGGGAAGGATTTGCCCTAATTGATCAAGCAGTTAAAAGTGGTGGCAGGAAGTTTGTTATTAAATTCTGTGGGTTCCGTAATAATTGAGGCTCCACAGATGTTCACACATAACGTTTATTTTTAACTCACAGAGACCAGCAACAACACAAGAACAGCGCGCCTGCTTTGACAGCCCTTTTATACTCGGCTGTCAAAGCGGGAGCCAATCAGAACAGAACAAGAAACCATCTCCACCACTAGGGGCCGCCACTGCCGGTGCAGGACATAACACTTCTTTCCCCCTAGCTTGCGCAATCGTAATCCTGGAGATACGCTGGGCGCCGCTTGATTCAGCTGGACCTTCGTGGCTCCGTTGTAGCCATGGTCACTGGCTGGCCCAACTCCTCAGCCTCTTCTGTGGGGGACTTCTCCGGCCCAGGGACCCCTAGCCCCTCCACCGGCAGAGCAGACAGGGCTTCCTCTTGGTTATCAGGTACAGGGGCTGGGCGTCTTATTCCCTTGGAGCTTAGCTCCTCTGCCCAGGATGATTGGGTTGGGCTACCTCCTGGCTCTTCCTGAGTGCCCCACTCTGGCAGCTGCCAGTCCCCGACTTGACACCGGGCCCTGAGCTGGTCACAATGTCTGCGCCACTCTCTACCCTCGACCCTGTATGAGCACGGGCCACTGATTCCCACGATCTTTCCTGGGAACCATAGGGGGTGGCCGCTGTAATTCCAGGCATACACCGCCTCCCCCAAATCAAATCTCCTGTTTGCCCCCATGGAGTCCAATGGCTGACTAGGTGAGTATTCGGGGTGCAATCTATCAAGTGTAGTCCTCAAATGCCTGCCCATGAGTAACTCTGCTGGGCTCTTATTCGTAAGTGGGCACGGCGTGGAATGCTGCCCCAGGAGGTACTTATCCAACATCTCCTGCCAGCTCCCTGGGCCCGACCTGGCCAATGCCTCTTTCACTGACTGGACTGCTCATTCTGCCCAGCCATTACTGGCCGGATGAAACGGGGAAATGAGAGCATGGCGTATTCCTAGGCCCACTAAGAACGACTCAAACTGGGTGGACGTTAGCTGCGGCCCGTTGTCCGAGACCACAAGGTCGGTCAACCCATGGGTTACAAACAACCATCGCAAAGTTCTAATGACAGCTTCTGAAGTGGTGGAATGCATTAGTGCGATTTCTACCCACTTTGAGAAAGCATCGACGACCACTAAGAATACTTGCCCCTGGTACGGCCCCGCAAAATCTAGATGGCTGCGGGACCAAGGACCCCTAGGCTCCTCCCACTCTCTAGGGGGAGACTTAGGCGGCAGCGGTCTTGTCTCCTGACACCGGTGACAGGCCGACACACAGGCCTCTATGTCTTTATCTAGTCCTGGCCACCACAGGTAGCTCCTACCCAGGGCCTTCATCCTAACAATGCCCGGGTGACCCCGGTGAAGTGTCCCTAAAATGGACTGTCAGAGGGGGGGCATAACTACAACCCTATGCCCCCAGAGGAGGCAACCCGGTTGGGTAGAGAGCTCGTGCTGCCTTCGCTTATAAGGCTGCAATTCAGGGCTGACAGGACCCTGGGGCCATCCACGGAGAACCCAATCAAGAACTTTTGAGATGACTCTGTCCAAGCCAGACATTCTAGCAATGTCACAAGCAGTAACGGGAAAGTAGGAACCGTCAATCAGAAAAACATGGGACGCTGGAGCCGGGTCTTCCACCTTGGTCATCAATGGGCAATGGCTCAGCGTGTCAGCATGGCCCAAATGTTTCCCAGGCCTATAGACCAGGAATAGGAATAAGCCGCCAGGAACACCGACCATCTGGTCATTCTTGGTGATAGTACTTGTGGAGTCTGTCTGTCCCCGGCCAAAAGCCCCAACAGCGGCTTGTGATTGGTAACAAGTTCAAACAGGCGACCGTAAAGATAGTCATGGAACCGCTTGACCCCCGCGACCAACGCCAATGCTTCTTTATCCAACTGCAAGTAGTTGCGTTCCGCGGCGGCCAAGGTTCGAGAAAAGAATGCAATCGGGGCTTCCGACCCGTTGGGCAGCCGATGACTCAACACAGCGCTGACCCCATACTGAGACGCATCGCAGGAGAGGACAAGCGGCAGGTTTTCATTGAACTGTGTAAGAACTGCGTTAGACACCAAGAGTTGCTTGACAGCCTGGAAAGCAGCAGCAGCATTCGCACTCCAAACCCAAGGGGACCTGCTATCCAACAGGCGGTGGAGAGGCTCTGCAACCAAAGCCTTGTGTGGCAGAAAGATTGCGTAAAAGTTTAAGAGCCCCAGGAATGCCTGTAAGTCTGACTTGCTGCGGGGTGTCGGCGCATCAAGAATTGCCTTGGTCTTGGCTGTAGTGGGGTGTAAACCCAACCTATCCACTAGGAACCCTAGGAATTCTACCTGGGGCACAGCAACTACACACTTGCTTTTCTTAACTTTGAGCCCCACATCCCTGAACTTAACTAGCACCTGGTGTAGTCTGGACATCAGTTCCAGAGTGCTTGCTGCCGAAACCAACACGTCGTCGAAATACGGCACTACCCCGGGTATTCCGTGGAGTAGGCGTTCCATGAGGCATTGGAACAACCCCGGGGCCACACTGACGCCAAATTGGAGGCGGCGGCACTTGAACGCCCCTTGGTGAGTGACAATCGTCTGTGCTGCCGCTGTGGACTCATCCACAGGCAATTGTTGGTATGCCTGTGCTAAGTCAAGCCTCGCGAAGATGGATCCTTGCCCCAAGGAGTGCAGCAGATGCTGCACCACTGGCACTGGATATGCATGGGCTTGTAATGCTCGATTAATGGTTGCCCTATAGTCCGCGCAGATGCGGATTGAACCATCCGCCTTAATGGGAGTCACAATGGGGGTCTCCCATTGGGCATAATCTACTGGTTCTAAAACGCCCTGGGCAATGAGTTTGTCCAATTCTGCATCCACCCTAGGCTTCAGGGCAAATGGCACCCGGCGCGGTTTTAATCTGCGCGGCACCACCCTAGGGTCTAAGTTAAATGAAACAGGCATTCCGGTATATTTTCCCAACTGGCCATCGAACACAGTGGGAAATTCCCTGACCAGTGTATCCAGCTGACTAGCTCCAATCGAGTTAACACCCTGAATAGTCAAACCCAGGGCTTCGAACCAATTAAGCCCCAGAAGACTAGGCAATGAGCCATCTACAACTACCAGTGATAGGCGGCCTACAAATTTCTTGAATTGTACCCTGAATTTCCCACTACCCACAATGGGAATTGGCCGTCCCTGATAGTCTTTTAATAACAGCGCACAAGGCTTCAGACGCTTCTTAGCGATAGTAGGCACCAGACGCTTTATCGTGCTCCAGGAGACAATGGAAGTTGCAGATCCGGTATCAACTTCCATCAGGCATGGCCGCCCTTCGATCAGGATGGAAATTCGGATTTTCTGCTGGACCAGTTCCTCAGATCGCCACTTGATCCCTGTTCCTCCCATCTCATCACGGAAAATGGCATAGCAGTCATCTTGCGGCCTCCTGGATCTCAGGTGAGGTCATCTTCCAAGAGAAGGGCCGGCTGACGGACCCTTTTGTGGAACCCTCTCAGGCTGGACCAATTGGCAAACCCGGGCAATATGGCCCCGTCGGCCGCAACGGCAGCAAATTGCGTCTTTGAAATTACAGGCGGCTCGCATATGATTTCCCCCACACCCAAAACAGCCAGTCAGAGAGAGGCTATCTCCCGCATGAGTATTTGGTTTCTTAACCTCTTTAAGGCGATGGACAGCGTCTTCCTCCTCCTCCTCCTCATATAGTGGATCAGCTTCGCTGAAATGAATTGTTGCTCCTTTTGCTATCTGCGGGCTCTGCCCTTGAGGCATATCAGCTAATGAGAGGGTGGCCAGCTCTGAAGCACATGCCTCATCTAATGCCATCTGTAATGTGAGGTCCTGCTTAGCGATGAGATGCCGCTTGAGGCGTTCATCCCGGACACTGCTGACGAGCCGGTCCAAAAGGTAATCATCCAGATCAACAAATTCGCAATGGCGTGCCACTTTCTGTAAAGCGGCTACATACTGGTTTAACGATTCCCCCTCAGCCTGATCCCTATGGTAAAACAGCTGCCGCTGGGCGATTCTGGAGGGTGTCGGGGCGTAATATCTTTTTAATTTAGCCATGAAGTCATCCCAAGTCCCTGCATGAATTGACTGGGGGGGGGCGTCAATGTCATGGCTGTCTCGAACATTTCTGCCCCACAGAAACCCAGGAAATAAGCACGCTTCCTTTCACTAGATAGGTTTGTATACTCATTGGCAATAAGAAAGCATTCAAAACGGGCTACAAACGCTTCCCACGATTCGGTCACTGGATTAAAAGGCACAAAGTTCTGAGGCGATGCCATGGTTTGCTCTGTAGGACAGGGATCTGAATAGCTCTGAGGAGAAATTCACACTTTGGCTCACTCAGCAGCTCAGTAACTCACGTACTTTCCTCAGTCCTCGTCGCCAGTATTAAATTCTGTGGGTTCCATAATAATTGAAGCTCCACAGATGTTCACACATAATGTTTAGTTTTAACTCACAGAGACCAGCAACAACACAAGAACAGCGCGCCTGCTTTGACAGCCCTTTTATACTCGGCTGTCAAAGCGGGAGCCAATCAGAACAGAACAAGAAACCATCTCCAGTGCAGGTGCAGGACATAACATTTGTTCTTTCAGATTTACAAGATTCTGTTTATGTAGCCTTTCCATCAGTGGTGGGACTCAATTTTTTTTACTGCCTGTTCTGTGGGCGTGGCTTGGTGGGTGTGGCATGGCATGGCATGACTTGGTGGGCGTGGCTTGGTGGGCATGGCAGGGGAAGGATACTGTAAAATCTCCATCCCTCCCCAATCCAGGGGAAGGTTACTGCAAAATTCCCATTTCCTCCCAATCAGCTGGGACTCGGGAGGCAGAGAATAGATGAGGGTAGGGCCAGTAAGAGGTGGTATTTACCAGTTCTCTGAACTATTCAAAATTTCTGCTACCAGTTCTCCAAAACTGGTCAGAACCTGCTGAATACTACATCTGCTTTCCATAAAAAAACCTTAGCTCTAGTAATCATGTTTTTTGCCTGGTTTACCTTGGCAGTCTGATGCCTACTTATTTTAGCTGATTGTGTGATTCCAGCATTACTAGATTCTGGTGATGTCACTATTGTGTCTACTACACAGGTGGGAATAAGAAAATCACTCAATCTATACAGAACAAAAGCTATCAACAAACTATCAGAAATACTGAATTTTAGTGTTTGCCCAATATTGCCAGGAAATTGAAATACCAGTAGTATTTGACTTACGAATAACAAATACCAGTAGTTTTTTACTTATAACTACACTTGAGACTAGAATTTCAGTCACTAAGTAATGTAGTTGTTATACGAATCATCATATGACTGAACTTGATTTTACCATGATTTTAAGTGAATCATTTAGTTGTTAAGTGAATTTGGCTTCCTGCCTTAAATTTGTTTGTTGGAGATCAGCTGGGCAGGCTGTACAGGTGGCACGGTGGTTAGAGTGCAGTACTGCAGGCTCCTTCTGCTGCCTGCCAGCTGCCTGCAATTAAGCCGTTCAAATCTCACCAGGCTCAAGGTCAACTCAGCCTTCCTTCCAATGGTGGGTTGTTACCGGTTCACCCTGGATTAGGTGAACCTGTAGTGGTGGTGGCGGG